>NC_091181.1:11025450-11325450 GCF_040958095.1 Procambarus clarkii | reverse complement strand
CAGCAACTACGTACTGGGCAATGATTTCTAGCATCTCAACAGGAGAAGCTGAACGAGAGCATACACGACGGCCGGTGGGAGAGCGATGGACATCAGCCCATACTGACAGGTGGTGTGGAGAGCCTATAGTCGGAGAAGGATGTGAAGGATGATCGGAGGGAGACAAGGAAAAAGACACAGGAGATATGACAGACCCGGCAGAAAGAAGGGAAACCCTGGACAGAGGACGAGGAGGGGGACCCTTCGGGACAGAGGAGGGGGCGGTGAGCATGTCATGGTCCAAGGCCAGCGAGGCGACAGGACAGTCTGACCTCTGGGGTCAGCCTCAACTGGTGCGATGGAGAATAACATCTGTGACGTGGTCATGACGTGTTCATGACGTCACCTCTATTACTGATCATGGAACGATCCATATGATTTGTTCCCGCTCTTTTGCTGCAATGTCATTGGTCAAATTGTAACCCCTTTGTGTTGTGTCTCACGAGATGCCCTGCATTCTCTTGCAAAGGCATTCACGTGAGGAAGCCCTTGCATAGAGGACGTGTCCTATTCTGTCTATTGGCCAATGGACAGAAGAACACCGTCTATTCCTCACCGTCAAGTTAAACTCAGCATCTTTTCGATATACCAACGCTCGCCCGGAATCGCGACTATGAATATATTGTTTAGAAGCCTAGTGAAAAAATCATCAGAGCGAAACAGACTGGTATCAGGTAACCCCTGGTGACAAGTAGAGATCGTCTGTGAGTGACCTAGAGTGAACTAAGGAGTGCCGATGCCCAATTAACCTGTGAGTGACTTTTACCACAGTGTACCTCATGGTATCATATAATCAGCCGCCAGCAGCCACTCGGTCCAGAGCGTGTAGCTAGTACCTCAGTACCTCGGAACCTCGAGCCGCCAACCTCCCTGCCTCACTGTACCATGTGACGTCACCACCCTTACTCACCGCCAGTGCCAGCTAGTGTGTGCGTGTGTCTGTTATACATACAGTGCGCTCTCCTGCGAGTACCCTCCGTGTTAAGTACAGTTTGTGGGAAAGACTGTCACATATGGTCTCACGTCAGAACGAGCGCCCAGCTGTCAGGCCACCTACAAGTTCTTGCATAAATGTTCCTGAGTGAGTGAATGAATAAGAGAGGTATCCTACCTGTAAGTACAAGATCTTGTCATTGTTTTATTGTGTCTGTCTGTGTTGATCTGAGGTATCAACCACAGTTCTCACCTACTCATACCTGACACAGGTTATAGGTAAAGGCATCCGACGGTGTATGAGTGTTTATCTGTGTGGTACCACGGCATTACACTCGTCTGAATGTGAGCTTCACATGCACCACCCATTTAGTATTGTGTGATATTATTATTGTGCATATTATTGCTGCCATTGACAGTGCCATTGTGTTTATTGCATATCATCATTACCCCGAGTATCCGGTTGGGACTCTTGTGATCCCTTTGCATACTGGCAGTTAGGTTGCTGTGTTAATGATTGGCTATCAACTGCGTTAAGTTAGGTGTTTCGCCACGAGTGGATCCGAATCGATTAGCCAGACATCAAGAGTCTCGCTAATGCAACCATAGCCTTTCCAACACCAATCTAAAGTAAATCAAGCACCCTTTATATTAGTGGTTAAGTTAGTAAATAAACTACTGTTAAGCTTTATGCGGTGTTTCCGTTGAATCACTTCTGAATACTTCTAACTATTTACTCAAGCCTTCAGTTCTAGGTGTCTTCAACACCGAGTTGCCTATATTCACTAAACTGTAAATGTGATGAGGACCCTAGGAGTCCCTTAAAGTGTTAAATTATAGAGGAGATTCCAACGATCAACGTGGACCAGGACCAGGACCAGGTGAGGCTAGTCTGAGAAGAGACCCTCAAGGACTCTAACTCGACCCTGCTCCCAGACCCTGTATGGCTGCTCTCGTATTTTCTCTGCTGATTCCGACAGCTTCGTGAAGCGTCTGCTACATGTACATTGGCGACGTACACATTGCATTCGGGAAAGCAAAATAGAAAACCCCCACAGGGGCCCAACGCAGCGGGGGCTACAGAGCCCCCGAATGTGCCCCCACACCCACCATTGAGCCACAATTAGAGGCAAGACACCCAACAAGAAGCTATCGCCGATCATGCCGGGGCACTCTAGGGGTGCGTAGTGTGTATACCTCCCACAAACGCCACCTTAAGAACCGTCAGTCCATCGAGATCGGGTTCAGTGACGAAAGGTGGATTAACAATAAAAGGTTCCCCTCTCTCGAGACGTTGGGTACTACAGTTCTACGGGTGCAAAAGTATGCCTCCTCAAACACCCGGGCGTCAAAACAAAAGAAGGCCAAAAGAATGATCAAAACAGGCACAAGGTCAGCAGGAAATGACAACGAGAAAGGAGAAGAAGGGGGGGGGGAGAAAAACGGACCAAAAGGAAAAGGAAAAGGTGTCCAGCAGAATTAGAGAGGATAGCAGCAGGAGCACAAGACTACAAAAGAACAGAGAACTGTCTTAAGGAGCATCACACTCCGGCAGCCGCCCACCAAGCCCCTCCACAGCACCAACGAGCTGGACAGGGAGGGGGGTACTACTCCTTCAAACTGTCCATGCTGGGAACATCTTAACTTTTGCTAACATACCACAGACATTATTGTTTAATCAGGAGAGAGAGGGAGAGTGTGAGAGCCACTGTCGGTGCCACCTAGATGTCTCCCTTGGTGGGCCCTTCAACTCCCCTTGTCCTACACACACCATTCCCTAACCGTACACCTTAAGATATACGATCTCCTAGGCCTGTGTTCTCATGGGTGGGACCCGTCTCCTCGCTCAACATACACATCTCCATCCTACATACTTTTATTTAACTATATATCCACATATGCTGCTTAACTCTACCTTACATACACTTACACTTTCATCTTATAACTACTCCAACTGCACACCTGTTCCTATTCTTACACATTTTACCCCCCCCCCCTGCAACCCACAACACCCCCACGAGACCACACCCAGGCATGCAGAGACACCCCCACCCCCAACCACGACCCACAACGGGCCGTGGGACCACACACGTGCGCCCATGGGGACACCCCCCCCCCCCAGCAACCCATGAGACTAGTGCAATACCTGTTCATGGGGGGCCAATTGGCTCACCTGCGCAGGTGTTGCGCACAGTTCTAGTCTCAATTTACACTACTGAAGACGTCCGTTTGCATAGGTATTTACTTTCAATGCAAGCGGTACACTCCATGTATCACTAGCTGGTATGACCTGTGCTGGCTCTCTAGACATAAAGGCTTCCTCCTCCCCCCTCCCTCTCTCGTGACTCATCACCAAAACGTTGTTCATATATTGCAGAAGGAGGAGGAGGAGGAGGAGGAGTTTAATGATTGACTTAGCTACTGATAATTCAGTTTAATTAAGTGCATTTATGTTATTTTCCGTCCTCAGACTGTTGGTTTTAGTAATAAATTGAGTAATAATATTTTGGGTATGAGATGCTAGCGATATGATAATATAATTCTTTTTTTCTGGAACAAATTTGTCATGCATGCCAAACTTTTCAGGACTCACTAATTTATTTTATTTTAATATTTAATTAATACTAAACGCAATATTTTTATTTCGCATGTTGTATTAAAGAAATTTTGGGATAGGTGGAAAATTTCCCACAGGAACTGCAGAAGTAGGAGGCTCCACTTTGTATACTCGTGAAAGAACATCTTCAACGATGTTGTCCGATTCCTTAATATACTTGATAATCAGGTTGTAATTTTGTAGATATAACTCCCATCATAATAGACATGAATAGGGCTTGATGGATGCAATAGACATTGAGGAATTGGGCTTGATGGAGAAAGCATAGAGGTTTGTGGTCTGAGTTGATGATGACTGGCTGGTGACCCTGGAGATATGGTTCATACCGCAAAGGCAGACAGAAGTATTGCAAGTAGTTCTTTTTCTGTTGTGCTGTAGTTGTATTGGTGAAGGATCAGTTTGTAACTGAAGTAGCTGACTTGTAATACATGTTGACCAGACCACAGACTAGAAGTTGAAGGGACGACGACGTTTCGGTCCGTCCTGGACCATTCTCAAGTCGATTGTGAGAATCGACTTGAGAATGGTCCAGGACGGACCGAAACGTCGTCGTCCCTTCAACTTCTAGTGTGTGGTCTGGTCAACATACTTCAGCCACGTTATTGTGACTCATCGCCTGCACTTGTAATACATCTCCGTTTCAATGTTGCATCAGTATGCATCCAATGCCCCTTCTGTGGGCAATATGAAGAATGAATAGCTGTTTCAAATCTGGCGAGGGGGGAATAGGATTAGTACACAGTAATGTCTTGAGTTGATTGAAAGTGGTAGATTAAGAGGTCGTCCACATGAATTTTCTCTTAGTACTTGTAAGTTGTATCAAAGGGGTAGTGACTGTGCTGAAGTTTTTGCAAGACCTTCTATAATCACAGGCGTCTCCGTGGCAAAGTGGTAACATACACTCGCCTTGCTTTTTGCGAGGGCTTTGGCCTGTGTTTGTATCCTGACCGGGGAGGATTTACTTTGCGCTAATCTTTAAATGTAGCCTCTGTTCACCCAGCAATGAATGCGAACATAGTTGTTAAATGATTTGGCGGGTTGTACTTATGGGAAAATTAGCATTAATAACGTGAAAGAAATGCTTTGTGTGTTAGTGACTGTACAAGAATGTAACAACTCTTGTATATACATATAAAAAAAAAATATATATATAGTAGGAAGCCACACGGCACCTCGGATGCATTTCCAATGGTTCCTTTCATATAAAAGGGGTGACGCCGAGGAAAATAAGACTCGCGTCCCTACCAAAACACAATAATAATAGGAGCTCCATGAGGGGACTCCTGACACTGGCGACCAATGGAAACCTTCCTGACAAAGTCTTAACATGCGAGCTCTTAAATCAGGAAATCGTAATTTATAATATTTGTTATCTTACATTAATTTAGGTAATGTCATAGCATTTAACAATCTTTTAACATATTAGTGAATAAACACCACTTACTTTAAATAAGACAAATAAATATTCGCACCCACCACTCGCAAGTGAGGAGGGAAGCAAGTGAGGAGGAAAGCGACCGACGCCATTAGACTCCGGTTCCAAGTATGGTGATGATTTATGGCATTGTTAATTGACGTCAGTTTATGTGTCTATGCCGTCTACCTGTTTATTTCAGGACTTGGTTACAACGTGGGGATTTACCCCAAACCAAGTAAGTAAATTAATCCTGGATAGTGATTTCGATTGATATAAGAAACTAGAATTTTTTTTGTAGTGATATACATCTATTGAATTCTATTGCGAAGACAATGATACCAAATTGAAAATCCTAGGACGAGATTGAGGTGACAAAGTTGAAAAGAGTATACATTTTTCTGAATTCCCGTGCGCTACCAGGGAGTGCGCAGAAATGCCCAGACCCACCTTAGATAGTGAGAGGCTCACTCGCGCAGAGCGCGAAAGTATTAAAATTATGAATTTCATTCATTAGGCTTGGCTGATTCCTGTTGATTGTGAAATTGTAAGCTTAATCATCCAATTGAAAATGGATGATTAAGTTGACTGCCCACTGAAATGTAGCTGGTACATTGCATAGTTCAAAAGGCAATCTTTCATACCTGAAGAGGCCAAAAGGAGTTATAAAACCAGAGATTCCTCTGCATGTTCAGTTAACCCTATTTGGTACTTTCCATTTATGAGATCTATTTGAGACAGGAACTTAGCATTTCTCATAGCATCAAGGATGTCATCGATGAATGCCAAGAGGTATGAATCTTACCTTGCAGTGTGGTTTTAATACTAGAATGCAGGTTGAGACTCAAAGGGACTGACATGGTGTAGTCAGTCAATGGTCGACGAGTTATTGTACTTCCTTTTTCAAGGATTTCTTTTGCAGACTGATGCTGTAGAGAAGGTGTCTGGTTGGAACAGCGTCAGGTTGCAGCTCGATGACGTGCTGTACTTAACTGCATTCCTGAGGCGAATCTTGGAATAGTTTATCATGATGGAGAATAATTTAGCAATTGGAGTAATAATATCAGTAGCAGAGTCTGAAATAAGATCACTTAAGTATTCAAGGTAAAAGAGCACAGGTTCACTAGTATTGTCACAATCCATTGCTGTGTTGGCAGGGTAGGAGTCACGCATAGGAAGGTTTTATTGGAATTGTTGAACATTCAATTTAGGATAAATCCAGAACACAATAAATATTGTCATTACATCTATACATTTTAAGTAAGTTCACTTAAAATGTTTTAAGTTTCTAGAACAAAAATATTGTTATTTTTACATTGTTTAATTCTGTATGAACCTGAAAGTTTACTTTTGAAAGGAGAGCCTGGGATAGGAAGGTACGCAAGAACAAAATCTCCTACTTTTAATTCTCTAGCTTTAGTGTTCTTATCAAAATAAAGTTTCATCTTACGTTGGGCTTTTATTATATTACCATGATCAAATTTAGGAATTTGTTCCATCTTAACTTTCAAGTTCTTTAGAAACTGTGAAACGTTTCGACAAACTTTTAAATTGGTAGTATCCAAAGAATCATCAAATGCTTTAAGGGGTCCTCAGCACTTATGTCCATATATCTATTAATCAATCAATCCGTCTATCTATCAATGTATCCATTATCAGGGGGTTAGGGATTTTATAAACTTGAAACTGAACTTTACTTTATATACTTTATTTATAGGGAACAAAGACCCCAACCACTTCCCTGGTAAGATTAACCCCTGCAGCTACACTTCTGCTATCGTCAATCAGTAATGGACACGGGTGGCATATTGGAGGATCACCCTGACATCGTTGTATACTCTGAGATAGGTTCAACGTCACCTTAACTTGTAGAGACGGGCCCAATCTGGTCTATTGGTCATGAATACACTGACTGTCGAGCCACCGTGATTCCCTCACACACTCACCTTATTTTGGGCTGATCTAATTCCCATTCATTATCTGTCCACTGTGAACCAATCTGCAACGTTTCTCTCTCTCTCTCTCTCTCTCTCTAGAAAACCACACCAGGACAAGAGCAAAAATCATTTGTCTACAGACAAACATTACAAGAAAATACAAAGAATAAAATAATGGAACATAGTATCATCAGATTCTTCAAAACCTAATCACATTTATGTAATCATCTCCAAATAAACTGCTAGGCTGCTGCGCAATTTCCGCCCTCATACTTTTGCTTTCTCACTGCTTTTGGCTGGGTAACTTGCATATAAGAATATCTCCAACAAGAACAAAAAAATCTCACTTTACATTGCGTCACTCAAGCCCATATGTAATCAAGCACTCCCTCATACATATCATGTTGTCCATATAATTCTCTGTACTGTGTCCTGAGGCCCACCACTAGGACCATCTATCTATGGGTCCTCGAAATCAAGTAGGTACTCCTGTAGTCTCTTCTAAGTTTACTGCTACTTGAAGTCCCACTCAACGCTTGTGAAGTTTCTTTATGTAGTTTCGAAAAAAAAAATGTAGCTCCACTACACTCAAAGTTCCACACTACCAATAAAGTTCTGCTCTACTACTGAAGTTCAACACCAAACTTGAAGTTCAGCTCCACACTTGAACATTCCGCTCTACACTTGGAGATTCACAATATAATCTTCATCAGACACAAAGCTCCTGCACGAACTTCCCCATACACAAACCTGTAATTCCATTGCCAAACCATAATAACATGTTTTCCTAATAACACATAAATAACAAATATTCATGTTAACATTAATCTCGCCATCCGACGTCTCACTCCGAGGCAGTTTTACTGAGATGGGTATTCCCCCATGCTGGACGAGTCCACACTGAAATCATTCTCCTATGGGACACCCTGGTGCTCTGCATTTCAGTCCTTCACTGACCTCCGGCGAGTGTGTATGTGTCACTCGCGCCCTCACAGTGTCCCGTCAGCTCAACCTCATTATATACTCTACCTTCATAAAATATTTAACCATTTTTCATAAACGTCTCCTATGATTGCTGGGCACCCGATCGATCAATAACAAACAATGTAGTACAATTTAACGTGATCTTACCACGGGAAGCTAATGACACAGCGCCTGCCCGTGACGTGCAAAATATGGCTCTCAAACAGGTCGTCCACAAACCTTTCCTGGATACCGTTCACAATCACTGTGAAATGACGTTCGTTGTTCTCGGCAGCTTCCTCACACGTTGTCCACTTAGCCTTCACTCAAACACTAAACCGGGAACCATATCTTTTTTCACTCTTTGCCCTCTTTCCAAGGAGGGCATCGACGTACGTCTATCCTTGACGACTCTAGGAACTCAGGTGACGTGTTACGACTTCCTCCCATGTCACGTCACGTAACAAAATGTCGACATCTCATCTCCACTCGCTTCTATAAGATGCTCATCCTCAATTTGTCTGTATTTAGTCATAATTGACTGCCGTTTACTTAATTTACTTCCTTCCCCTGACTCCTACCTACACGTAGGTGGGTAGAGTAACTCTCACAAGGTAGACTTACCTCACTAGGCTACCTGGGATTCATAACACCATCTATTCATCAATGAATCCATTAATCTATCTATTTCCATCAATCCATCCATCTTTCCATTAATCTATCAATGTATCAGAATATTCATCAATCTATCCATGTATCTATCAATTTACTCATCTATCTATCCATCAATCTATTTATCTATTTATTTATTTATTTATCTATCTACAACCTTTCCACTCCCCTTCCTATCATACTCCCAAACTCCCTCCTCTCGTCCTGGCCCTTTTCTTTCCTTTCCTCCTTCCCCACCCACTCATACCTCTGCTCATTCTCCCTCTTTCCGCCCTTTACACACTCACCCCAATCTTCTCTGGCCTACACATCATCTCTTTCGTTGCCAGTTCTTCCCTTCATTCTCCCTTCTTCTGCCACTTCCCCCTCTCGCCCTTCCCATAGTCTTCCCTCCCACCACCAGTCCTTCCCTTCGTTCTCTCTCTCTTTTCACCTCTTTCTTAACCTTCCCATAGTCTTTCCTCCCAGCACCAGTACTTCCCTTCATTCTCTCTCTTCCATTGCTCCCCCTTTCTAACCTTCCCATAGTCTTCCCTCCCCCCACTAGTCCTTTTGTGAGATTTTTTAATATTTGAACTTGAACTATATTACAAGTTTACTTAGTGGGAAAGAACTGCACAATACCAGCATGTTGAATGCCATACTAAAGAATATACTTTAAAACTTAAAATAAAAGGCGAGAGCAGCTGCCAGAGTCCAAATCCTTGGCACTCTTACTCACTGGGTCATTAAGCTGCTTTAACTGCTGATGGCAATTTTAAGGGTAGCTAAATGGGATCTCACCCAAAATTTATAATTGGTGTGTGTGTGGCTATGAAATTGGTTCGAATCCAGTAGCAGGCGCTCACTAGAAATGCAAGTAGTAGTCTAGTGTGCGGCCGAGTAAATCTTGGGGTGCAAGATTATTGGAAGGTGAGGACATAAAGACACTTCTCGTTTGGTAACAATTAATTAACATTTATTTATAAACTTCATACTATTACATGGCACACCAATTTAATGCTACGTTGATGTCCGAAGTGTCACTGTGAAAAGCTAATCACTCAACCAGTAAAGTAGAACAGAAGTACCACTCGCGGCTGAGTCAGATTTATCTAACTGAACATCAGGGGCTCACTTGGATGCAAGATTACAATTCAAAGCATTTGCAGCAACCAATGTGAAGTAACAAGACAATAACAACAATAGCAACACCTGTCAATGAGACACTCATCTGTAACCAAAGTTTACTATGATAACAAACGTCTCTCCGGACGATAATCCTCAACCAGAACCCCAATCGATTCAATCAAGACCATTCGTTTAGATAACTACAGGAATTAATTACGTTAATTACAATCTATCACTCAGACAGTTTTTCCAATCAAAGGTAATTGATGTTAATCACAATCTGTCACGAGACAATTAAATAATCAGTGAGTAAGCCCTTACTTACTGGCACACAGACAGCTAATTAGTCAAGACGATTTACATTAACTCAACGCTGTCACTTAGATAATTCTATCAATCTAAATAGTACTAATTATATTAGATAATTACTATAATGATGCTCAATGGCCCTTCAATCTATAATCACAAACTATATATAAATCTTGGTCACGCAGACCAATCAAAACACAGCAGCAAACAGCACTAAACTTTCAGTGCATAAAGAACATAAAACAACACTGAACACTATAACACAGAAATAATAATCACATAGAAATGTAATCACAGATAAATAACCTTGGCTAGTCACAGAGACCAACCCTCCTCAATGTAAATACTTACAGACTGGTTTTCTCCTATTATGAGAAAAAAACATACACCTGGAAATTCTAATACACAGTATCGGTATAAATTGAAACGCACAAAAACACACAATAGTTTAGCAAAAAAATAAATGTGTAAAAACGTGTAATCATACACAACCAGAGACGAGTTACAGTAATCACTTAGATGTACTGTAATTGTCACTCATGTGCTTCCTCAACTAGTTCTCACGCCCGTTTCAGGCTGAATGCAAGACCCTACAGTCAGGTGGCTGATTAATGAAAATCATCACGAGGAATATTGCACAAACAACAATTACAAAGATATATTTAGAGTACTCACTTTGATAACTAGCTTTCCATTCTAACCTCCATATATACAGTTATTCTCTGCCGTTGATTGAATACCAAACTAAACATCTTCCACACGTGGTAAGTCCCAAGAGATCATGTGTCGGAAATTTTTGACACCCAGAGTACTAATCTCTGACACAGCAAGATAAATACCTTGTGTCAGGAAATCAATTTTTATAACAATATTAATTTCTAGTAAGGGAATGGCAAAGTTTCTTAGAATCGAAGGTGGGTGATTGTGTCAGACACCACAAACCATGCAGTGATTATTTCCTTGCTTAACTCTTAATAAATCCATTCTACAATTTGCTTTCATTTGCAATTATTATTTTAGATTGAAAATTAATTAAACTCAGAGAAATAATGTGTTTTTCCATCACGAAGTAAATTACTGCCGTAGTGAATGTTATATCACTGCTGGCAAAATAATAGTCACACGACATATTCAACTCATATCAAATGTGCTTTAAAACTCCACAAACTTCTAGCCCAACATTACGGACATTGGAAAACTGTTCTCTGGAATTTGGAGTAATAAATTAGGACGTAAAAAAATAACGCCACAACAGTTTCGTTAGTGAACGAGTTAAATAAAACAACGTAACTATTTTTTGAACACACCACGGCAAGGAAGGGAAGACACCATTCACCATTCTCTGTGCTCAACACTATCATGAGCAGGTCCCATCTGAAGCAAGCAGAATAGCATCATGAAATATTTGGGTCATCCGAAGTGCCACAACCGTCACACGTTGCTGCTATCTCCACACAAGGCAAACTCTTTTTGGTTAGTTTAAGTAATCAGTATAGCTTTTTATGGCAATATATATCTTGTGAGTGTAACCCGTCGTTATGCCACATGGGATCTAAAATTCCATGGTAAGCTTGGGTCTAGATAAAAGGTTATCTCTATTTATTTGAGATTAGATGCGAGAATATTGATATTACGGGAGTTATATAGTATACCTTTGGCAGAGAGGCAGAGATTGTTGACGGCGACAACACCGCTGTTGACGGCGACAACACCACTGTTGACGGCGACAACACTGTTGACGGCGACAACACCGCTGTTGACGGCGACAACACCGCTGTTGACAGCGACAACACCGCTGTTGACGGCGACAACACCTACGACAGCGACAACACCGACGACGGCGACAACACCGACTTAACCGGGAGTCAGCCACCTCAACTTGACGTTACCTGTGGACCAGACACCATGTTACTTATCGTTCGTTACGGCTCGTGACCCTACAACAGCCAATTTTAAAAAATGTCTAGGGTTACTAAAAAACTGCTGTTCACAAGAGCGGGTCACCAGTGTAACCCCTTAATAAGTAATGAGCACTTTGTTAAATTTTCCTTTAGGACTGAAGGAATACATATAAAACTTATATATATATATATATTACATAAATCTCAATAGCATACAGATGGTTACTTTTCTCACAAATATATCAAATTAAAATATTACTGTCTCTCCCAGAAATTAATATAATATTATTATATGTATGGTTATGACAGAACAATAATGTAAAACTTAATTCCACAAGATGTTAACTCTCTGGTTCCGGATCAGCTACTGACCTACATATCTGCGGGAGTCAAAATCATTGCTTCTGCCCCGCGAGAAATTGTCAAAGTTACAATATTAATTAATTCTACAATGGAGCAATACATTGTGACAAGAGTTATCTTAAACTAACTTAATGAATGGTCAATACATATTGGTATAACAAAAATAAGGTAATTATTGCTTTACATAGTAATTAAAATACACATACAAAGGGGAATGATGGCGTGCTCATCCAGCAACGGACTATCCCACGACAATTTGCCAGATACAGTTCACACAATTATTATTCACCTATGTTACCCACATATGATCACATATAAATCATTAGTTCCCATGGGAAACTGAGTACACAAAGAAATAAAACAATCATTCCCACGATACGTTGGGCCTAACGCCAACAATGTAACATGAAATTATTTTACATAGAACATATAAGTATATCCATATACATACATGTAATTTATACACTATTATAAAGGTACATATTAATTTATTTAATTACGTATCTTATAGAGGTACGTAACACTTCCACCTCCAAGAAAAAAAATGCATGGATTGAAGATCAATGGCATTTTTTCCGAAGTAAAAATGTTAAGTAAAAAGAAACATTTCATTTATGGTACATCAAAACTTCTTGACAAAACATCAGCAATAACATTTTGCCTGCCTGGAATATGTTTGATTTCTACATTAAATTCCTGCAAAAACAATGACCAGCGCAGAATTCGTTGGTTCTTGACTTTCATCATATTTATAAAGATAAGGGGGTTGTGGTCTGTAAATACTAACACTTTGTTTCCTGACAGGTAAATCTCAAACTTCTTAATTGACAATATAAGACCCAACGCCTCCTTTTCTACCACGGAATAATTCTTCTGAGCTGCATTAAATTTTCTTGAGTAATAATACACAGGATGCTCAATATTATCTAAACCAACTTGAATAAGCACAGCACCTATTCCAGCATCTGACGCATCAATGTGTAATATAAAAGGTTTATCAAATTGGGGACTAGCAAGAACAGGTGATGTGGACAATATGCCCTTTAGGTTCTGAAAAGCATTCTGACAATCTTGTGTCCACTGACACTTTACTTGCTTGCGTAACAAATTTGTCAAAGGAGCAGCCACTGTTGAAAAATTTCTACAATAACGCCTATAGTATGCACACATACCAATAAACCGTTGGACTCCTTTCTTATTGGTTAACACTGGGTAGTCCACAATGGCTTGAATCTTATCTTGTAAGGGAATAATCTTACCTTGTCCTACCTCGTGTCCAAGATAAGTTATTGTACCTCTTGCCCAACTACACTTATTCATTTTTATGGTTAACTTTGCGGTTTGCAACACTGTAAACAAGTTCTTAAGGCCTAAGAGATGATCTGCCCAATTCTTACTGTACAAAACAATGTCATCAAGGTAGGCCCTACAATCTGGCACATCCTTGAGTAAGAAATTCATGAGTCTTTGAAAAGTAGCAGGTGCATTTCTCAAACCGAATGGCATGACATTAAATTCATACGCACCATCAGGTGTAACAAAAGCAGTAACCTCCCTAGCATACTCTGTTAATGGGATCTGGTAGTACCCTTTAGACAAATCAAGCTTACTTACATATTCGGCATGTCCTATGGACTCAATACATTCCTCCAACAAGGGTAAAGGAAAAACGTCCACAGTAGTGCTCTTGTTCAGTTTCCTATAATCCACGCACAATCTCCAGGTTCCATCTGGTTTTGGCACTAACAAACGCGGAGAGTTTAATATTACCATCATTTCCCTCACTACAATTATTCTCAGGTGGTAACTCTTCCCGACTAAAACAAGCTACTACACCTGGTCCAACATAAGCTTTTAATCTGTTAATGTGCACAGTCATTTGGGGTTCTGAAAGATTAGGGTTAATTAGTTTATAAGTTAGGTCTCCCACCTTTTCTACCACTTGGTAGGGTCCTGCGAACTTATGGGACATGGAAGTCCCAATACGAGGTTTCAACACCAACACCAAATCTCCGACAGCAAACAACCTGAGCTTAGCCTTGAACTTCTTGTCATATCTTACTTTCATGGCTTGTTGAGTTCTTCCCAGATGTTCTTTCGCTAACTCACGAGCCCGACACAATTGTCCTTGACCTCAATCAAGTACAACCCACTCTGATGAACAGACATCTCCCAACAACTTTTCTTGTAGCATTTTAAGAGGACCTCTTACTTGGTGACCAAACACGAGTTCAAAAGGTGAACAGCCCAATGACTCTTGTAGCCCTTCTCTAGCAGCAAACAACACAAAGGGGAGATTCTCATCCCAATTACGTGGATGAGTTTCTCCGGTTGTCCTCAACATTTGTTTTAAAGTCTGGTGGAAACGTTCAATCCCACCTTGGCTTTGTGGATGATATGGACTGGATAATTTGTGCCGAATCCCTCGGGACTCGCAAAAAGTTCTGAAAACTTTAGAAACAAAATTTCCCCCATTGTCACACTGAATAACTCTAGGCATTCCAAACAACGAAAAGAATCTTTCAAGACACTTGATGAGATTATGAGCCTTGGTATTCCTTAGAGCATAAGCTTCAGGAAATCTTGTAGTCATACACATGAGAGTGAACAAAAACATGTTACCCGACTTAGTCTTAGGTAAAGGACCTACACAATCAATTACAACATGAGTAAATGGTTCATCAGGTACTACAATAGGTTGCAATGGTGCTCTAGGCACAGATTGATTTGGTTTACCAACAATTTGACAGGGTACACAGTTATGACAATATCTGACCACGTCTTTCTTTAACTTAGGCCAGAAAAAATATTTGCATATCTTATGGTACATATTTGTGATACCTTGGTGACCTCCCATGGGGTCATCATGTGCAGCCTGCAGGACCTGCCTACGATAATCATTGGGGACAACGAGTTGGGTTCTAATCTCACAATCATCTGAAGAGGGAGTGCCCTTGGGTCTCCACCTTCTCATCAGAAGTCGATCCTTGAAGAAGAAACCCGTCCCTTCCTCCAATGCATCAACATTATCAGGAGCCTCAGAAATACACTTAATTAAACTAGGATCAGTAGTCTGTACAACACTCAAGGGCAATGACTCAGACTCAGCAGCGAGCGGGCGAGAACCTAGTAGCTTGATCTCTTTTCCCGATTGATAAGAATAAAATGGAGTCATAGCTACTTTGGCCTCACTCTCGACAACTGGTTCACTGGAGACAAGCGGGCAAGGTACAGATAGTTCAGCCTCCTCACCTTCACTTTCCTTGTGGTTTAGGTTCGGCGGGGCTTCTACTACTGCCTCACTCTCATCATCCAGTCGAGTCATAAAGGAATCCTCAAGATCCACCTCCCACTCCTTTTCTGAAGGGGTCCTGGTCTTGGGAACAGCAACCTCAGTGAAGACAGGATTACTCTCACCTGTTTGTCCCATTAATCTAGTTACAACACAAGCAGGGTAAATAATATCATCATCTGCTTCTGGTTGAGCTAATACATTATTGGGTTTAGTTAACATGATGGGACACTTGGGCCCTACAACCTTTCGGTTGCCAAAATCATTACCTAAAATAATGTCTACCCCAGGAATGGGCAGTTGTTTACTTACACCAACATTACACCATCCTGAAGTATAGTTAGAATCAAGGTTAACTTGCATTAAGGACACTGGTTGCACACTACCTGCAATACCTTGGAGAAGCACAACTTCACCAAGATCTCGGGTGTCAACATCCGCAAGCACATTCTGGGTAATAAGAGACTGTGAAGCTCCAGTATCACGGAGTAATTGAACAGTCTTATGTCTACCATTATTACATAATAAGGTACCTGTGGAAATATATGGTTTAAATTCAGCCATCCAATTGGGACTGACTGTAATACATGAAGAATTAATAGGTTGCAATCCTTTACTCATAATAAGACCAGTTGGCCGTAGTTCAGGATGCAAGCTAAAACATGAAGAAATCACATGTCCCCTTCTCTTACAATGTGTACAATGCTTGACAGTGGACACACTGGTAGAACCAACTGCCGGTTTAGAATTAGCATTACTAGGCTTAGATGATCCTGGCAATGGAGTAACAATCTTAGGGTTAGTAAGAGAAGAGTTCACGGGAGTAACAGTCGCACCAGGAGACTTATACTGATAAGGAGTTCTGTGAGCATTATAATTTACTCTACGACTAGGCTTAGGTGAAGTGGCCGTAAACTGGGCCTTAGTCAACAACTCATGCTCATCCGCGAGCTTTGACAGCTCATAAATGTCTGTTACATTCTTTTGTTCTGCCATAAAAGTAGACAACTTGTCTGGGAGACATGACAATACTTCTTCCATTATAAGAAGATTCTTTAGAGCATCAAACACAGTTACTGAAAGTGACTTTATCCATCTGTTGCAAAATTTCGTCTTCTGACGAGTAAAATCTGCTATTGTCTGATCGATTACCCTGTAAGCGATCAGACAACTTCTGCCTGTGTGCCTCTGGATTTAATTGATACGCATTTAAGATGCTTTTCTTTACAAATTCATAATCAAAGCTGTGAGCGTCAGGTCGGGATGTAAAAACCTCCTGACTACGCACCTTAAATTGAGACTGCATAATGGCTACCCATTGATCCCTTGGCCAGCTCATACTGATGGCAATTTTATAAAAATGTACAAAGAAAACCTCAGGATCCTCCTCATTAAACTTGGGTAACTCTATATACTTATTCATCCTTATGGGATTATTATCACTATTTGTTGAAACATTACTAGTATTTCCTTGCCCAGCTGCCATACGCTGTGTTTCAAGCCTTAAGTTAGTGTCAGCCATTTGTTGTTGAATCTCTAATTGTTGCTTTTTTGTGGCTTCTAGTTGCAACTGTGCCATAACCTCTAACTGCCTAGTCTCAAGCTCCCTCTGCTGAGCTTCAACCTCTAACTTTTTCTGTTCCTTTTGAGCTTCGAGTTCTAATATTCTCTGTTCTTTTTGAGCATCAAGTTCTAATATTCTCTGTTCTTTTTGAGCTTCAAGCTCTAATTGACGAGCTTCTAACTCAAGACGCTTTAACGTCATCTGATCACTCGACTCCTCTCTTAACTCCTCCAGAATTTCTTCCTCTAACTCTCCATTCTCAACAAAATGCGTCACAATGACTTTCACAAGTTGGGCTTTAACCATTTTATTGTTGGCGGTCAAATCCAAATGATTTGCCATTTGTACTAACTCAGTCTTTTTTAGGCTCTTAATCCCTTCAAAGTCTGGGTGAGCCAACAACGACACAACTTTACTCTCCATCGTTACTAACACTTGGCACTTGATTCACAACAATAATTAAAACAATGACACTGCACTACACTTCACTGTAAAATTGTCACCACACTGAAAATTCGCTTGGCCTCACTGCACAAACAAAATATATAAGATGACTTACCTAAAAATCGTGAAACGTTGTTACTTGACACACAGGAAGACTTGCTTGTGTCACATGGGGGGTGGTGGGCCGGGCCGGGGCTCTGCTAACACTCGGCTGCTAGGGGCTCAAAAGGCCCAAATACTCAGCCCCTCCTACTCCCGGGATTCACCGGAGTCTCCTTGGTCACACAAGAGAGGACCAACAATGCCCACCTCCGCAGGTCTTTGCTTCCACCACAAAAGGGGTGCCACTGATTCACCCTGGAAGCCCTTCAGTCAAACACGGGGAAACTGCTGTTAACAGTTCCGGCCTAGACCCGTGGGGGAGTGAAGGAAGACTCAGGCTTACCTTATAACCATAACCTCCCTGAGTCTTGCCTGCAGACAAAAAAGGTTGCAGGAACTCCTTTCCCGCCTGTCTTCTCTATTTTCTTCTTAGCAAGGTCGCCAGCTGGGTTATTATATCTGCACCCCAGCAATGCAGTTCAGTGGGTGTATTATATATTGTTTGTAGCCAGAAGATTGCTACTCCCATAGATCTGCTACTAGACTGTTGGCCCAGGGTACTCTCCCAGGAAGGTCTGTGTGGCTTTACCTCTCTCTAGCCACTACGTTAATAGTTGCCACCATTCAGGCACCGATACTGATCGGACGGCTAAGGGTACACTTTTATGTAAGTCTGTGCTGTCTTTACCACCCTCCAGGCAATAAGAACTTCTATAGAGAACGTTGTGTCCCCTAGGTGGTACTATGATAACCTTCGTGTATGCTCATAGAGAATTATCATAAATGGAGGCACACTTAGTAGCGCGCGGAGACGGTAGGAGACACACGCGATTAGTGAGGTCCGCGGAAATTCGTCAATTTCTCGGGACATTGAAGGAGTATAGAGGCTAGATCATAGTATTTGGCCTCCCGCAGTGTGTAGCTAGCAGGGTGCAACATAGCATAGTCATATCGCTAGTGATAGTGCGAAGATTTGGCGAAGAAACCAAAAGTGGAGCTAGGGCATCACCGGTGCATGTAAGTGTGTGACCTGACCGGGTGGGACGACCCGCCGTGGAGCTACCTGATTGTGCTGTTGAGTGGTGACTGTGATCAGTGGTACAGTGAATTAGTGAACTGTCACATAACGATACAGTGACTGACTCCAGAGCTTTGTGTTGAAAGAGAAGAACGACCTCATCAATCTACCAGCACTTAGTGAATCATCTAGTGGGAGACAACGACGGATAAGCATCGTCATCATACTTCGCTCATCTGGTTGTGGGAGCGGGAGGCAGACTGGTATGTACCCCTCTCTGGTCAATTAATCAGGAGTACAGACTGAGGTAAAAGATTATCAAATTCTCGTTCAGGATATCATATATATTTAAAAATCTCAGAGTGGCTCATTTAGGCAGAGGTAACGCATAAGGGATATCTTGACACATACACGCACACAAGTGTGCACACGCTAAAACAGACACACACACGCGTGCACACACACACACACACACAATTGTCCAGTCAGGGGAAAAGGCATCTGGGATAGGACCTTACTATCCCCCCCCCCATCTTGACCCCACCATCGGACCTGACCTGACTTAGTCGCCATCTCCCCCCCCCACCCCCAGTCCCCCACATCGCCCATACACACACTCTTCCCCTCCCCACTCTCCCTCTCTCCCACTCCCTCTCTCCCTCTCCCACTATCTCTCTCCTGCTCTCTCTCTCCTGCTCTCTCTCTCTCTCTCCTGCTCTCTCTCTCTCTCTCTCTCTCTCTCTCTCTCTCTCTCTCTCTCTCTCTCTCTCTCTCTCCCTCCCTCTCTCTCTCCCTCTCTCTCTCTCTCCCTCCCTCTCTCCCTCCCTCCCCCTCTCCCTCCCTCTCTTTCCTTCCCCCTCCCTCACTGCCCACACACACACACACACACCTCACCCGCTCTCTCCCTCACCCGCTCTCTCCCTCACCCACTCTCTCCCTCTCCTCTCTCTCCCTCCCGCCTCTCTCTCCATCTCCTCACCCCCCCCCTCCCCTTCAACTTTCTTCTCACTTCAGTGGAAGGGTCGGATCCCCCCCACCCACCCATTTATCTCTCCCTTTATCACTCCCTTTCTCTCTCTCTCTTTCTCTCTCTCTTCCTCTCTCTCTCTCTCTCCCTCCCCCATCCCAACAGGGTCAAGCATGGCAGCCAGAGGTCCCAGGGGAACAGGAAAGAGCCAAGGTGACGAGATGAAGGAAATGTTCGCCCAGTTTCTGGAGGACATCAAGAGTGAGATGCAAGAAATGATGCAGGAAATGAAGAACGAAATAAGCAACCTGAAAAGAGAGCTGACAGCAGCAAAGGAGGAGATTAGAGCCCTCAAAGAAAATGGTATCGAGGCTGAGAATCAGAAAACCACCCAGGGAGAAGGTGGTAATAGTTTTCTGGATGAGAATGCCACAGTAAAAGCAACATTTGGGGAAATACTAAAACAAAATAACTCTGAAGTAATGACTGCAGTGATGGAGGTGGCCATGAAAGCAGCCACCTTGCAGGAGGCGGCACGCTCCACTAGCCAACTGCTGGAAAGGAACAGATCAGTGGTTGCTGTGGGTATTAAGGAGCAGGAAGGATCTAATAGGACAGAGTGGAGTGACAAGGACAAAGCAGCAGTGAATGAAGTACTAAAGGCACTAGACATGGAAGGGGCTGAGCATAGCATTGAGAAGGTTTTCAGGCTAGGCCGGTACAACAAAGACCGAGACCGAATGATAAAGATAGTGTTTGCAAACGAGAACACAAAGGAGAAGATCCTATCAAGGAAGAGCTCCCTGAAAAACGTGGGAAAATTAAAAAATGTATTCCTCCAGAGAGACATGACAAGGGAGGAGAGAGCCGTGGCGGCAGAAGCAAGGAAGAGGCGCAGGGCGAGAGGGGAAAACCAGGAAGTCACAGCTCCCAACCCAACACCCCCAGAGGCGAGGGGGGAACCCACAACCAGCTACCCAGTAACACCAGAAGGGAGGACAACCCCGCCTCCCTCCACTGCATAGAAAACCCCCCTACCCCAAACCCTCCCTGCCCCCACTCAAATGTTCAGCAAAATCTCCCTCCCCCCACACCCAATCCCCGCCCTTCTACCCCTCCCCTCCTCCCGAGTCCTCCCTCCCCCCCTTTCCTTCCCGTCCTCCCTCCCCTTTCACCCCATACCCTCCCTGTCCCTCCCCCTTCACTGGATCCCCCGCCCCTCATCCCAGTATCCTCTGAGACCCTGTTATCCACCTCACAGGTCCTCACACCCATGGAACAGCCTCCCCCACCAGCAGAACACTCACCAAGGAGGCGATTTGAGAAGGGACAGAAGAAAGTGAGCCTCAAAGCGATGTACACAAACATAGATGGAATTACAAATAAAGCAAATGGGCTTGGAGAACTGGTACTAGAGGAAAACCCAGACATAATAGCCCTCACAGAAACAAAGATCACGAAAACGATAACAAATGCAGTGTTCCCACAGGACTATTATGTTATGAGGAAAGAGAGGGAAGGAAGAGGTGGGGGTGGTGTAGCTCTGCTGGTAAGACAAGGCTGGGATTTTGAGGAGATGGATATTCAGGGCTGCGAAGGTTTCAGTGACTACATAGCAGGTACTGTAACAAATGGAGGGAAAAAAATTATAGTCGCAGTCATATATAATCCACCACCAAATGACAGAAGACCTAGACAGGAATATGATAGAAACAACATGGCCACCATTAACATAATAGAAAGAGCAGCTTCTGTTGCTAGCAGGAATGGATCTGGACTACTAATTATGGGAGACTTCAACCATGGGAAGATAGATTGGAAGAACAGAGACCCGCATGGAGGACCAGAAACATGGAGAGCTAAGCTGCTGGACGTGGCAACAAGAAACTTTCTAAGCCAGCACACCAAAGAACCAACAAGAATGAGAGGAGAAGATGAACCAGCAATGCTTGGTTTGATATTTACCCTAAATGAATGGGATATAAGGGAAGTTAAGATGGAAGCGCCCTTGGGAATGAGTGACCACAGTGTATTGAACTTTGAGTACCTGGTAGAGCTAGGACTTATCTCCCCCCAAAAAGAACTAGGAATCAAAAGGCTGGCATACCGAAAGGGGAATTATGAACAGATGAGAAGTTTCCTAAGTGAAATACCTTGGGACACAGACCTCAGAGACAAGTCTGTACAGGGTATGATGGACTATGTTACCCAAAAGTGTCAGGAGGCAGTAAACAGGTTCATCCCGGCCCAAAGGGAAAAATCCGAGAAGCAACAGAATAATCCATGGTATAATAGGGCATGTATGGAAGCAAAGAAACTGAACAAAAAGGCGTGGAGGAACTTCCGGAATAACAGAACACCAGAAAGCAGAGAGAGATACCAGAGAACCAGAGAACCAGGTACGTCAGGGTGAGAAGAGAAGCAGAGAAAAATTTTGAAAATGATATAGCAAACAAAGCCAAGACTGAACCAAAGCTACTCCACAGTCACATCAGAAGGAAAACAACAGTGAAAGAACAGTTATTGAAACTTAGAACAGGCGAGGACAGGTATACAGAGAATGACAGAGAGGTGTGTGAGGAACTCAACAAGAGGTTCCAGGAGGTCTTCACAATAGAACAGGGTGAGGTCACTGTGCTAGGAGAAAGGGAGGTAAACCAGGCGGCCTTGGAGGAGTTCGAAATTACGAGAGAGGAGGTCAAGAGACACCTGCTGGATCTGGATGTTAGAAAGGCTGTTGGTCCAGATGGGATCTCACCATGGGTACTGAAAGAGTGTGCAGAGGCACTTTGCCTGCCACTCTCCATAGTGTATAGTAAGTCACTAGAGACGGGAGACCTACCAGAAATATGGAAGACGGCGAATGTGGTCCCAATATACAAAAAGGGCGACAGACAAGAGGCACTGAACTACAGGCCAGTGTCCTTGACTTGTATATCATGCAAGGTGATGGAGAAGATCGCGAGAAAAAACCTGGTAACACATCTGGAGAGAAGGGACTTCGTGACAAATCGCCAACATGGATTCAGGGAGGGTAAATCTTGCCTTACAGGCTTGATAGAATTCTACGATCAGGTGACACAGATTAAGCAAGAAAGAGAGGGCTGGGCGGACTGCATTTTCTTGGATTGTCGGAAAGCCTTTGACACAGTACCGCATAAGAGGCTGGTACATAAGCTGGAGAGACAGGCAGGTGTAGCTGGTAAGGTGCTCCAGTGGATAAGGGAGTATCTAAGCAATAGGAAGCAGAGAGTTACGGTGAGGGGTGAGACCTCCAATTGGCGTGAAGTCACCAGTGGAGTCCCACAGGGCTCTGTACTCGGTCCTATCTTGTTTCTGATATATGTAAATGATCTCCCGGAGGCTATCGATTCATTTCTCTCAATGTTTGCGGACGATGCTAAAATTATGAGAAGGATTAAAACAGAAGAGGACTGTTTGAGGCTTCAAGAAGACCTAGACAAGCTGAAGGAATGGTCGAACAAATGGTTGTTAGAGTTTAACCCAACCAAATGTAATGTAATGAAGATAGGTGTAGGGAGCAGGAGGCCAGATACAAGGTATCATCTGGGAGAGGAAATTCTTCAGGAGTCAGAGAAGGAAAAAGACTTGGGGGTTGATATCACGCCAGACCTGTCTCCTGCAGCACATATCAAGCGGATAACATCAGCGGCATATGCCAGGCTGGCCAACATACGAACGGCATTCAGAAACTTGTGTAAAGAATCATTCAGAACTTTGTATACCACATATGTCAGGCCAATCCTGGAGTATGCAGCCCCAGCATGGAGTCCATATCTAGTCAAGGATAAGACTAAACTGGAAAAGGTTCAAAGGTTTGCCACCAGACTAGTACCCGAGCTGAGAGGTATGAGCTACGAGGAGAGACTACGGGAATTAAACCTCACTTCGCTGGAAGACAGAAGAGTTAGGGGGGATATAATCACCACATTCAAGATTCTGAAGGGGATTGATAGGGTAGATAAAGACAGTCTATTTAACACAAGGGGAACACGCACAAGGGGACACAGGTGGAAACTGAGTGCCCAAATGAGCCACAGAGATATTAGAAAGAACTTTTTTAGTGTCAGAGTGGTTGACAAATGGAATGCGTTAGGAAGTGATGTGGTGGAGGCTGACTCCATACACAGTTTCAAGGGTAGATATGACAGAGCCCGATAGGCTCATGAATCTGTACACCTGTTGATTGACGGTTGAGAGGCGGGACCAAAGAGCCAGAGCTCAACCCCCGCAAACACAACTAGGTGAGTACAACTAGGTGAGTACTTAAACACAGTGATAAAATGTGTGAATTTACTGATGCAAATTACATGAACACACACACAATCACAAGTAATACATGAATATGGAAATATGGATAATAAGTCTGGAGATCGTCAGCCTCTTCTTCCACGACCTCCAACACTCCTTCAACTGAGCAGAAAGACAGGAGTCCCACGCTCTCACAGGAGGGCCTCTTCACCACGTCGGCGCCTCTTCTTCACTGTCCTGCCATCCATACACACTGTCCTCTCTGACAGTCCTGGACACAAGCTGCCTTGCAGCCTACTCTACTACTAAAGTATTAATGTCCTGTTGCCACACACATAAGTAACTATTGTGGCCTAACTAGCCTACTCACACAAGGGGTAATGGGAGGGAAAATGATTTACCTTACATTCCTGGCTCACGACGCCTGTCCCTCGATGGTGTGAGGTTCCCACGCTTCCTTGGGTCGATCCTTGACGATCCAGGACGTTCCACAGGTCCTCAGGTGTCGTGGAGCCTTCGCGTCGTCGCCGTTCCAATCCCTGAGATTCAGCTGCCCCAATCCTGGTTCATCGATGGGCGCTGAGCTAATCACTATTTTTTCCCACACTCGCCCCTTCCACAAGGCGTTGCTCCTTGTCCTAGGCATGGTGTCGTCCTTCCAAGACCCTCAGTGGATGTGACCCGGTCACAGCTAGGCTTGCCCGCCACACCTTTTCTGACCCTCAACGTCCAACGTCGCCGCCCTGCGTCGTCGCCGAATATTTTCCAAGTTTGGCCCTCTTTCGCTCAATAAACTTGGTTCCTTTTGCTTCCCAGAAGCGCGGGGTCTCCAATATATCCGATGGGCTGCAATAGCCAGCACTAATCCACTAAGAAAGGCTTGTTGAGCCTCTAATCCTGGAGAGGAGACCGAGGTGCGTCCTGGCGCTTCCAAGGTCGGGTCACTTCTGACGTTGGCGCCGCCCGGGGCACTCGGTGACGTCATGGCGGGCCCTGATTTTGTCGCCCGCGACCTAAGTCGGCCAATCCGCGATCGGCTAGTGTCCCTTCCAAAAGGTCATATCTGCATTAGGGGATACTCTTTCATTTTATAACAGGGCGCCAATTTCCCTTTATTTACAACTTATAATGTAACTTCCTTCCCTTTACTGGCAGTCGGTCTGGTTGCCACA
Organism: Procambarus clarkii; assembly: GCF_040958095.1. NCBI lineage: Eukaryota > Metazoa > Arthropoda > Malacostraca > Decapoda > Cambaridae > Procambarus > Procambarus clarkii. The sequence goes on along the minus strand of NC_091181.1, from coordinate 11,300,361 downwards.
TATATCATTAGACTCCCTGAACCTCAGAGAATCAGTAGGGAGAGCTGATATGACTCTTAAAGCAGGCAAACGAAAGAGATAGGAGAGGGCACCGTAACATACCCCTCCCCTTAAAATAAGAGTCATATCGGTTAGTAAATCCAGGAGAGGGCATCTGCCACCACATTCTCCCTTCCTTTAATGTGCCTGATTTCTAGCCAGTACTCTTGGAACAGTAGGGCCCATCTTGTCAGCCTTTGGTTCGTGTTCTTCATCCTGTGCACGAACGTCAAGGGGTTATGATCGGTGAACACTTGCACCGGTCTAGTACCTCCACCCACATAGATGTCAAAATGCTTCAGTGCCAGGATCAGGCCCAAGGCTTCTTTTTCCACTGTACTATAAGCCCTCTGGTACTTTTCGAATTTCTTCGAGTTGAATGCCACTGGACGGTGGACTCCGTCCTTCTCTTGAGCTAACATGGCTCCAATCCCCACGTCGCTAGCGTCAACGTATAAGATAAAGTCTGACTCAAAGTCAGGCGAAATCAGCACTGGCGCTTCAGTCAACAACTTCTTAGTCTTCTCAAAGGACTCCTGGCATGCTTCCCCCCACTTCCATCTAACGTTCTTAGATAGCAATTCAGTCAGAGGGTGTGCCACTGTCGAGAAGTTATTGCAAAATCCTCTATAGTATCCAACCATCCCTAAATATCGTAACAATTCCTTTCTCGTCCTGGGATTCGGATATTCTTTGATTGCCATCACTTTCTGGTCTACTGGAGTCACTTCCCCTTGACCCACGACGAAACCTAAGTATTCTAATCGGGCCTTTCCGAATTCGCTCTTGGCCAGATTAACGGTCAGGTTTGCTTCTTCCAACCGTTGGAATAACTCCGTCAGTCGATTCATGTGTTGTTTCCAGCTATCGGCGTACACCACTATATCATCTATATACACGACGCAGCCTTCCATACCTCTTAGCACTTCGTTCATCATCCTCTGAAAGCAACTTCCGCTGTTCTTCATACCAAACGGAAGCACTTTGTACTGGTACAATCCGTCTGGAGTAGCAAACGCTGAGATCTTTCTCGCACTCGGAGACAAAGGGATTTGATAATACCCTTTCAGCAGGTCGACCTTGGTGACAAACCTTGCATTTCCTACTTGGTCGACGCAATCACTTATTCGGGGCATCGGGTGAGAATCTGACACGGTTATGGTATTTACTTTACGATAGTCAGTGCAAAAACGATATGATCCGTCACTCTTCTTGACCAGCACACAGGGCGAGCTCCACTCACCGTTGCTGGGCTCAGCGAGATCATTCGCTAGCAGATATTCCACCTCCTGTCGCATGATCTTCCTCTTCTCGGGACTCACCCGATAAGCACTCTGCTTGATTGGCTTTCCTCCGCACACGTCCACCTCGTGCACCACACTCTTGTGCCGTCGGGGCACATCCGTGAAAAGCGACTTGTTCCTTCTTATCAGGGTCACTAGTTCTCTCCTTTTCTCTTTATCCAGATGACGCAGCCTGTCTTCTAGGTGTGTCAAACTCTCTGTATTCGACAGGCGCGTACCATCGGCACGGGCCCACTTTCTCTCCTCCGCTGGCAACACTTGGTCCATCTCCATACACAGAACCAATTTCCCCTCTCGCGACTGTGTTGCTCCCTTCACTCCCGCACTCTCTTGCTCCTCTGGGAAGTATGGCTTTAAACGATTGATATGACACACCTGTGTCTTGTTAGGGCGATTCGGCTTGCTGATCTCATAATTTACAGGACCCACACGCCGAACAACCGAGTATGGACCACCAAAGCGTGATTCCGTCACTCTACCCCTCCCAGGTAGCAACATCATCACTCTGGCTCCTGCCTCGAACTCCCTTGGGACAGCCTTCTTGTCGTACCAGATCGACATCTTCTCTTGCGCTGTCTTCAAGTGATCAGCAGCCAGCTCCTTCGCCGTTTTCAATCGTTCATGGAATCTTCGCACATACTCTTCCACTGTCACTAATATCTTCTCCGCCGTCATCCGCTCCTTCAGCATCAATAACGGGCTCCTTACTTCGTGCCCAAACACTAGCTGGAATGGAGAGAATCCCAGAGACTCAACTATAGCATCTCGGATCGCGAACAGGGCTGGACAGACAGCCTCATCCCATTCCGCTCCCTGTTCAGCACAATACACTCTTAAGATAGTCTTCAGAGTTGAATGGAACCTCTCAATCGCTCCCTGCGATTGAGGTCTATAAGGAGACGATCGTAGTTGGGCTATTCCCCAGCTCGCAATAGCCTGCCTAAACCACCTCGACTGGAAAACACTTCCACAGTCGGACTGGATCTCCTATCCAAGCAAAGAACCGCTGAAGGTGTCCCATGACGCATTTCGATGTCACCTTCTGCACTGGGATCGCCTCTGGAAATCTCGTCGAAGCACTCATGATAGTCAATAAGTAATTGTTCCCTTTTCTTGTCTTAGGTAGTGGCCCCACGACGTCGATTATTAGGCGCTCAAACGCCTGGCCAAATGCTGGAACTGGAACTAAAGGTGCTTTCGGGATGGCAGGGACGTTCTTCCCCGCTCTCTGGCACGGGAAACACGTCTTGCAAATTCTTCTTACATCCGCGTCCATGCCCGGCCAATAAAAATGTTCCCAGAGCCTACCTAAGGTCTTGGTTACTCCCAAGTGACCCGTGGGATCCACTGTGTGTGCAAGCTTTAGCACTGCGCATCTGTACTGAGCTGGCACCACCACCTGATGCCTCACTCTCAGCATATCATCGCCCACTTCTTCCCTAACCGGCCTCCACTGCCTCATTAGCACTCCCTTCTCCACGAAGAAATGAGTCGGTGACTTGGGTCCAGCGAGACCTCCTTCCGCCTCCCGTACCAACTCAGGAAACTCTTCCTTTTGCAGATCACCTAGACGGGTGCGGTCAATACCTAAAGGACTGGTGAGAGTAACTTGGACACTCTTATCCGACGCTTCCTCACCTGTCGCTTGTCCTCCGGCCTCCTCTTGGAACAAATGATCGAGCCCCAGGTCACCCGGCATGTTCTCTTCGGCGTGACTGGATCCACTCACATCACCTTCATTGACGTCTCGTCCTGACGTCACTGCGCATACTGGAAATGCCACCCTCGCAATTTCCATTTCGCCACCACTGGCGCCCGTCTTGCTGCTCTGTCGATAGGGCTCTACACACTCCTCACCCTTAATCAAATTCGGGAGAACACGTCCCCCACAGGAGTCATTCCCTAGGATCACCTGAGCGTCCATCCTCGGCAGTAAAGCACAGACCCCTGCCAAGAGAGTCTGACAACCATAGTCTGAATTAAGAGTCACCCTATGGAGGGGCATCCTCACTTGTCCCCCTAACGTCCTTATCAGGGCCTCCCCTGTACTGGAACTTCTATAGTCCTCGGGGAAGAGGGATTCATTAACAAGGGTGAAGTCGGACCCAGTGTCCCTCAGCATCCTCGCTGGCACAGGATCAGCTCCCCTTATCTTCACCGTCCCCTCACACACAAAGGGGTGGATCCTCTTCTCCCTCATCACCGGCATATCACCTGAATAATCGTTGGCTTCTCCGCTTTCCATCCTCGTGAAAGCCACGTTTCCACCGTGCCTGGGGCGACCGCACTCCCTTGCAAGGTGTCCTCGTCCCCCACAGTTGTAACACCGACCGCCTCTCCTAGGCGATCCTTTACCAGTCCTCCTGGCAGCACCAATGGTAGAGTTTCCCTGAGTCCTCCTAGGACTCTCTGTCGTCGGTTCCCGGGCAGCAGTACTCGCTCCCGAGCTAGGTCCACTGCTCACAGGTTGGGGCTTCCTCCCCGCGTCCCTTGAGCTCTTGAACTGGGTTACCTCATTGGGTACACTACTCTTGGGAGAGTCCCCACCCATCCTCGCTCCTCCTGAACTCCTAAGGTTCCCTCCCGACCTGGGGTAAGGCGAGTGTCTGGGCGGCCCCTCCCTCCTGAGATGTAGTGCCTCCTCCAGCATGTCGGCTCGGTCCGCTGCAGCCTTCAGGTCCTTAATACCTGCTTCTCTCAACCTTACTCGCAACTCAGGATGGAGCACTGACATAAACTTCTCCATCACTATCAGTCGTTTGATATCATCCACCGACTCCGCTCCCTCCGCCTTCAACCATCGTAGGAATTTCCGTTCCATATTCCTGGCGGTCTCGGCGTAAGTCTTTCCCGACGCTCTTGTATACTCTCTGAACCGCTTCCGGTACATCTCTGGAGTCAGCCGGAATGAGTGGAGCACCGCATTCTTAATCGCGTCGTAACTAGTACACTCCTCTAGGTCCAGCATGTTATAGGCTTCCCGGGCCTCACCAGTCAACCTACCCTGGACCAGAGCAGCCCAATCATCTTCTGGCCACTCCTTCAGAGTTGCTATCCATTAAAAGTGTTCGAAGAACGCCTCAGCTTCTTGTGGTTCGAACGTAGGTAAGTCACGTTCCCTTACCTTGAGGTCATCTCGCCGTGCAGGTAGTGAGGGCAGACCACGCTCAATGCGACGCAATTCGACTTCTTTCTTTGCCTTTATCTCCTCCAGTCGCAGTTGTCTCTCTCCTTCTTCCCGATGCAGCCGAGCTTCTCTCTCACGCTCCTCTCGCTGCAGCCGTGCTTCTCGCTCACGCTCCTCTCGCTGCAGCCGTGCCTCTCGCTCACGCTCCTCTCGCTGCAGCTCAGCCGCACGTTCCTCTCGCTGCATTTGCGCTTCTCTCTCCTCTCGTCGCAGCTGGGCTTCCAGTTGCAGGCTCCTCTTACTACAGCTGGACCTTCCACTGCTCCCATGTTCACTGTGAATTCTCTCCACACTGGTAGGCGCTTGGGGTGGCTCTAGTCGGGACGGTTCACCTTGCGATGGCTCTCCTCGGGACGGCTCCTCTTGAGATGGCTCCTCTCCCGTCGCCTCCTCTCGAGCTGTGAGCTGTGCCATGATCTCTATCCTTCGCTCCGCTACCTTAGTCGTCCTCAACCTGATCCCAAAGTGGTTTGCCACTTGTTGGAGCTGGGCCTTGGTACACTCCAAAATTCTCTCGTCCCTTGTGTCAATAAATTTCTTTACTTTGTCCTCCTCCATCTCAATATCATTGAGCATACACGACAGCACAGACAAGTTAGTAGGCACTAATTTCACCATTTCAGTCCCTTAGCCGGTTGAGTAACAGTACTACTGAATTCACTGGCCACACTGTATTAGTACCCTGGCAACACTTGTCTTGAAATTTGGGCCACACTGTAGCTTGATCCGCGCTTCCTGGCGAAGTTCCCATTTCTTGGCTACCGGGGTTCGAATCCTGGCAAGGTCGCCAGTTCTCTGTCACGTGGGGGGTGGTGGGCCGGGCCGGGGCTCTGCTAACACTCGGCTGCTAGGGGCTCAAAAGGCCCAAATACTCAGCCCCTCCGACTCCCGGGATTCACCGGAGTCTCCTTGGTCACACAAGAGAGGACCAACAATGCCCACCTCCGCAGGTCTTTGCTTCCACCACAAAAGGGGTGCCACTGATTCACCCTGGAAGCCCTTCAGTCAAACACGGGGAAACTGCTGTTAACAGTTCCGGCCTAGACCCGTGGGGGAGTGAAGGAAGACTCAGGCTTACCTTATAACCATAACCTCCCTGAGTCTTGCCTGCCAGACAAAAAAGGTTGCAGGAACTCCTATCCCGCCTGTCTTCTCTATCTTCTTCTTAGCAAGGTCGCCAGCTGGGTTATTATATCTGCACCCCAGCAATGCAGTTCAGTGGGTGTATTATATATTGTTTGTAGCCAGAAGATTGCTACTCCCATAGATCTGCTACTAGACTGTTGGCCCAGGGTACTCTCCCAGGAAGGTCTGTGTGGCTTTACCTCTCTCTAGCCACTACGTTAATAGTTGCCACCATTCAGGCACCGATACTGATCGGACGGCTAAGGGTACACTTTTATGTAAGTCTGTGCTGTCTTTACCACCCTCCAGGCAATAAGAACTTCTATAGAGAACGTTGTGTCCCCTAGGTGGTACTATGATAACCTTCGTGTATGCTCATAGAGAATTATCATAAATGGAGGCACACTTAAACACAGTGATAAAATGTGTGAATTTACTGATGCAAATTACATGAACACACACAATCACAAGTAATACATGAATATGGAAATATGGATAATAAGTCTGGAGATCGTCAGCCTCTTCTTCCACGACCTCCAACACTCCTTCAACTGAGCAGAAAGACAGGAGTCCCACGCTCTCACAGGAGGGCCTCTTCACCACGTCGGCGCCTCTTCTTCACTGTCCTGCCATCCATACACACTGTCCTCTCTGACAGTCCTGGACACAAGCTGCCTTGCAGCCTACTCTACTACTAAAGTATTAATGTCCTGTTGCCACACACATAAGTAACTATTGTGGCCTAACTAGCCTACTCACACAAGGGGTAATGGGAGGGAAAATGATCTACCTTACATTCCTGGCTCACGACGCCTGTCCCTCGATGGTGTGAGGTTCCCACGCTTCCTTGGGTCGATCCTTGACGATCCAGGACGTTCCACAGGTCCTCAGGTGTCGTGGAGCCTTCGCGTCGTCGCCGTTCCAATCCCTGAGATTCAGCTGTCCCAATCCTGGTTCATCGATGGGCGCTGAGCTAATCACTATTTTTTCCCACACTCGCCCCTTCCACAAGGCGTTGCTCCTTGTCCTAGGCACGGTGTCGTCCTTCCAAGACCCTCAGTGGATGTGACCCGGTCACAGCTAGGCTTGCCCGCCACACCTTTTCTGACCCTCAACGTCCAACGTCGCCGCCCTGCGACGTCGCCGAATATATTCCAAGTTTGGCCCTCTTTCGCTCAATAAACTTGGTTCCTTTTCCTTCCCAGAAGCGCGGGGTCTCCAATATATCCGATGGGCTGCAATAGCCAGCACTAATCCACTAAGAAAGGCTTGTAGAGCCTCTAATCCTGGAGAGGAGACCGAGGTGCGTCCTGTCGCTTCCAAGGTCGGGTCACTTCTGACGTTGGCGCCGCCCGGGGCACTCGGTGACGTCATGGCGGGCCCTGATTTTGTCGCCCGCGACCTAAGTCGGCCAATCCGCGATCGGCTAGTGTCCCTTCCTAAAGGTCATATCTGCATTAGGGGATACTCTTTCATTTTATAACAGGGCGCCAATTTCCCTTTATTTACAACTTATAATGTAACTTCCTTCCCTTTACTGGCAGTCGGTCTGGTCGCCACATATATCATTAGACTCCCTGAACCTCAGAGAATCAGTAGGGAGAGCTGATATGACTCTTAAAGCAGGCAAACGAAAGAGATAGGAGAGGGCACCGTAACACTTGGCACATGGAATAGTTCTTAAGAAACACACAGACACTTAACACACTGGTACCTAGGAAGGCAAGGTTAGATTAGCACAGTTGTGGAAACCAACCTGTGAGATTTATATTTATTTAATTTATATGAATTTATATTTACGTTAATTTATATACTTCGATAGCAATTTGTATAATGTTAAGTGGACTGTATTTCTGCAATAATCTCATAATCTCACAAATCGATCCTCTACACATTAGGGGGGGTTTATATTTATATATATGCAGCCAATCAAACTACAGAATTAACTACATACATTGAAGAGGTTCCTTATCTTATAGTACAGCAGGTTAGTCCACCAGGTATAACTAGGGTGTAGACACCAAATTATCCTCTTTGAGGTAGCTTCCATCACCCAGTAACTGGTGCACAAATCTTGCTTCCTTGTCTTGACCTGTCAAAAGGGCGCTAGCTGTAAAGCCAGATACCTATATATGACAAGCTATATCAGAGAAAATACTGTACATGGAACATTGAAGACCTGGCTTAATTACCTTTAGTTTGAGGCTTCCACGTGCTCTAACCGGGTCACCCTATATAATGACATTAATGGCCATAAATGAAAGATACATGGGTTTCGGAAAGAACACTTAACTTGAATTGTTGACAGCGTGTTGAAAATGGTACACCCTTGGTTTCCATAACACTACGTCCAAGTAAAATTAACAGGAGCCGCATTTGCTCCCGTGAGCCTCTGGTCTAGTATAAACAATGGCTGTTTAACACTCCATACTATTGACGTTACTGGCCGACATTGTCCAGATATGATAGGAGCCAAATTTGCTCCACACGTCTCGGAGGTGACACAACAATGGCTCCCTCCTTCCCCACTCTGACCCCTGGCTTACATTGTCCACATGTGAGAAAGTGATAGAAGGGTCACATTTACTCTACTTTAATATTGATAATTAAGTTAATTTATATAAGATGTTTTTCTGATGGTAAAGTCCAAAGACTAATGTATTTAAGAATAATTCCCACCATAATAGGTGGAGAATATAATAGTATGTGGTGATGATATCCCGTTTTCTTTAGACGGTAATTCCACTACAAGTTACGTTTTCTATGGGTAACTTGTTTATACAACACAGCTCTTATCTGTCTGTATGATATTAAATGGTGTCGGATTTTCCGACAACAGTTAAGTTTAAGTGGGAACAATATTTCCCGGCACAGGCCCCCATAACTCTTTGTTACTTATCATTCGTTACGGCTCGTGACCCTACAACAGCCAATTTTAAAAAAGGTCTAGGGTTACTAAAAAACTGCTGTTCACAAGAGCGGGTCACCAGTGTAACCCCTTAATAAGTAATGAGCACTTTGTTAAATTTTCCTTTAGGACTGAAGGAATACATATAAAACTTATATATATATATATATATATATATATATTACATAAATCTCAATAGCATACAGATGGTTACTTTTATCACAAATATATAAAATTAAAATATTACTGTCTCTCCCAGAAATTAATATAATATTATTATATGTATGGTTATGGCAGAACAATAATGTACAACTTAACTCCACAAGATGTTAACTCTCTGGTTCCGGATCAGCTACTGACCTACATATCTGCGGGAGTCAAAATCATTGCTTCTGCCCTGCGAGAAATTGTCAAAGTTACAATATTTATTAATTCTGCAATGGAGCAATACACTGTGACAAGAGTAATCTTAAACTAACTTAATGAATGGTCAATACATATTGGTATAACAAAAATAAGGTAATTATTGCTTTACATAGTAATTAAAATACACATACAAAGGGGAATGATGGCGTGCTCATCCAGCAACGGACTATCCCACGACAATTTGCCAGATACAGTTCACACAATTATTATTCACCTATGTTACCCACATATGATCACATATAAATCATTAGTTCCCATGGGAAACTGAGTACACAAAGAAATAAAACAATCATTCCCACGATACGTTGGGCCAAACGCCAACAATGTAACATGAAATTATTTTACATAGAACATATAAGTATATCCATATACATACATGTAATTTATACACAATTATAAAGGTACATATTAATTTATTTAATTACGTATCTTATAGAGGTACGTAACACACCACTGGCTAGGAGACGATTATTTTGAGTGATTCTCGAGACGTTCTCCTTACGTATCATTTCCAAACAATCTAGACAGTTAAGCCACTGATTTCCATTTACTAATCTTTGTAGTTAGTCTATTAACTTTATGAGAAATATTAATCATTATTATTTCCCATGTTAATTATTGTATAATATTTCATGGTTGATTTAGCATTATTAAATCAACCCCCAGATTTTGTGTATTGGGTAACACCCAGCAAGAATTGAAATTAAAATATAGTCAACTTTTTACAGTCCACTTAACATTAATGATTCGAAATAAAACTAAATACCTGCTGGGAAATTCCCAACATAATTTTATAGTCCTTCGAACCAGATCCTAATTAGGATCAATTAAAAAAATGAGTGTAATAAATAATTTAACAAATTATTATCAGTAAAACAGATTGCTAATTTACAAGTAACATCCAATCAATTCTTAACATCAGTACACACAGTAGTGCTAAAACATTATACCAATATTGTTCTAAACCTCAGTATAGGTGAGGAACTAAATAAAAATAAAGCGTAGTGTAGCTGTACAACACTAAATTAAGTGTATTATTTGTGTGGATTATATCTGCTGAAAATAGTGGTGTTTTTTAATTATTGGAGTTGACCCACACATTAAAATCCAACCAAATTGTGACTAAACCTTAACATAAATTTATCCAATAATTGTTGACCAATCCACACACTAGAAAGTGAAGAGACATCACAATCAACTTGATAATGGTACAGGACGGACCAAAACATCGTTGTCTCTTCACTTTCTAGTGTGTGGTCTGGTCAATATTTTTCAGCCACATTATTGTGACTCCTCATCTGGCGATCAAATAATTGTATGGATTATTTCACGTTATTGTAGCATTGCACCACACTATTTCAGCACAACCTTATATAATTTTCTTGCCAACCCTAAGATGTGGGTAGGATAATTTAGGCTAGAGCTGAACTAATCAATGCTCAACCTAGCCTAATTTATTTCTCTGGTCTAACCCAACAAGAGTAGGATTCTCATTTAGCTAACACTGTACTAAGGAATGTACAGCCTAGTCAATATTTAAATAATTGTCCTGACCCAACATAGGGTGGGAATTATCAATTACACAAACTGCGTTTAACATATATTTGCTATTATTTTATTTTTATTGTATTTCATCTTTGAGTGTTACAAGATATCACTATTCCAACCAAAGGCAAAAATGAAGTACTAACCTGCAGTGCATCCTGTAGTGATACTGAGTATCACTCAAATCTTGTATATATTTAGTATTCAATTTGTATGCCAACCTCTACATGAGGTAGGATAACATAGCCTAGTAAAGGAAAATTAAATACTAGGCTATCACCAACAAAACTTGTTCCAACTATATGAACAAGTACCCCAGCTATATTAGTAATAGCCACATAAGCCTTACAAGACTTAAACCCACAGCCAACATGGCTACACTAGAAAGGGTAAAAAGATCCTTAATAGGTCTTAAAAGTCACCTGAAAAGGATACTCAGTAAAGTGAGTGTTGGTCACAGGAGTATGCGGTTAATGCCATGATGTTAAAAATCTCCTTAAAGGTGGCTAATCAAAAATTTGAACAAGTCTAGGCTATGATAGGGTCATATATCAGTAAACTGAATGATAGTAACATTGACTCTGATGAAATAGATCTACTCATATCTGACCTAGCCAACTATGAAGGCGAAATACAAACCAGGTTAGATCACTATAACAAGGTGCTTGCACCAGAGGATATTTATGAAGGGCAGGATCCCCTTTGCAGCATACTCAAGTCAAAGCAAGCACCCAGTACATCAGATGAAATGGATGATCTCGATCAATGTGAGGCTAAACTTCTATTCAGATTAGATCCTTACACTGGATCAATTATTGAGGTGAGAAAACTTCATTCACTACAGCCCCATCCAACACAGGTTCACCCAATGTTACACTAACAGAAACTGAGCAGTTCTCAGAAACTTATCCATACACTCTGTGGATTCTGAAAATTCAATACATGAGGCTACTGAATTTTTATGCCTCCAAGATGAGCATAAGGGAGAAGCATAGTATTACTTCAACCATATTGTGTTCTTTTTGTAGTATCCCTTCTGTGTAGATCTTGCTTAGGGTCTTGGATAAATACACAGGTTGTACGTCTTAGCTTTATTAGTTGTGGTAGAAAAAATATCCAGCACACCAAGGTCCAGAGGTTCTGCCCTTAGCTAGGCCTGTGAGGTACTGACTGGCTTACTAGAAAACGGCTACTGCACTACTCTGAGGAATGACGTCATGAGGCTCACTGGCCACAGGATTTAGTACTCACCAACTGACATAGAATTTAAAGGCTAACACTGCTCGTACACAACTTCCAAGTCGACGTCCCTTGTCGACAATCTCTGGCTTAGTAGTTACAATGATAATAAAGGACCCTTGGTGGCCAAAAAATTGGCTTACATGCATAGTCTCAGAATAAACATTAAAGATTGGATCAGGTGTGTGTATAATACTAACACTGCTTGGCATGATCACAATAATTAGGTCATAATTGACTCAGTGAAAAATCATGGTAACAATGCATGAACTGGAGCAAGAGCATGAAGAACATGAGCATGTCTTAAGCATTAGGTATAATCAATACAATTCAAAGTATTGTTTAAACAAAATTATCAACATCTTGTATCAATTGCATGTGCTTGGAAAATAATAAATTACAATTATCTGAATTATTGGAACAAGACTTAACAACCACAGTGAATCTTATAGTTAGATAACAAGATAAAACAAATTATGTATAATATTTACAAGTTATATACAAAAACTGGACTGATAAGGCTAACAACTTAGTGATAGCAGTCTGGAATCACTGAGCTCAATGTGGTTGCTAGAACAATAATGAAACTCTTGAAGACATACATTGTAAAAATTCAAATGGCACAGTAAGCGTCTCAGTGCATCTTAATAAGAACACAAAACTTAGTTCAAAGATATACAATACAGTATACAATACATTATTCAGTGATAATAAGATACATGGGGTAGAGTTACTAGAATAACTGCAGGATGCACGTAATTATAGATTTGTGAATGTCAACCTGTAATTCCTGCAGAGCACTATACAACTCTGGCTCTGGCTGGAGATCAGGAACAGGTGAAACTGCATGTGACCAGGTGCGTCTGAATTATCAATCTCGTTAGCATCTAGCCAATGGACATGTGGTGAGTGTACAGTTGAAACTAACGGTCTAGATCTAAGATTATAAGTATTAGCATGGGGTAATTCATCAAGTGGTCTGTCAACCACAGTAGGTGGTATCCCACTAGAAGAATCTGTCTGGGTAAGGTCATTGACATCATCTGCATCAGTCTCATCAGCAGTAATTTTAGCTAACGTCATGTGATCTAAATGTTCGTTTATGAACTCTTCTGTTAATAAATTCTTAAGTTTGTACTTGTTACCTTTGATAAGCCTTTTTCATTACATGGATTTAAAAACTTTCGTAATTAACCTGTACATAGGACCAGACGGGTGTTGGTTAATTACCATTACTACAGATCCAACAGTTATCATACTGGGGCTGAACTTTAGCATTCCTTGCTTGGGTAAACTCTGCAGTTGCCTTGGACAAGTGTTCTCGTATTTTCTTAAAAACTAGTTGCATTTGTCTACGCTTTACTTGAAGAAAATCATCTATTTTATACACAGGAGCAGAGGTGACATTGATCAATTCATTAGGAAGGATCTTATCTACATCATAAAAAATAGCATGAGGACTGTTTCCTGTTACACCCTTCAGAAAAGGTACGTCTGATTTTCTTATTGTGACAGAATGCTTACTTGAAATATCTGTTTCAAGTAAACTGCAGGCTTAACAATATTTATTTTAGCACCTGAATCAATAAAAACTTTTAGTATTTTACCATGTACTAGGGCCGATACTAGCGGACCATCATTAGGAATTGTACAGTTTACTGCTTGTGATTTATGTCGTTTAGATTGACTGCGTCTCGTCTGAGACAAATTCACTCAGGTTTTGTCAAAATCTACAACTGGTCTATTATCAGTGTCCTCTTCTATCAAGTGACCAAATCTGTTTTGGGTAACTACTGAATACACAGGGGGGCACTAAGGTTTGCTATATTAAATTGGTTAATGAGGCGCTTTGGAAGTTTCCCGACGACGTGAAATGAACACTCAGATCTCTAGGGTTTTGTGACCTGGTATTGTATTTTGACTGTTTACGTTGTTACGTGAATATTTATGCTGTCTTGAATGCTGTGAACTTTGCCAAGACTGACCATGGGAACTATGAGGTGGAGATGACCTTTGTCGAGTTTTACAATCTACAGTATGGTGACCTGCTTGTCAATGATACTTGCAATATAGCAACCTAGAATTGTTAAAATAATGTGAAAACTGAGAAAATTGTCTAGGGGATAATGATCTAGATGCGTGCGTCTTACCACAAAGCCAACATCAGGTAGTGGATGATCGTGGACTGTAGTGTCGTGGCAACTTATGAGAAGGAGAGTTTAACTGCGGGCTACGACCATTGGTGCGGTTCTGTGACCAAACATTTTGTGAATTTGTGGAAAGAGGGCGCTTAAAGCTTGTTACTACACTTACAGTATATGATGAAGGCAACAACTGAGCATTACGGGGTGCCAATTTATCTGCTGCAAAATTTATGGCCTCAAACACTTAACCAATTTCTTATCTAGATCCAAAATATTGTTGCTCTCGGATAGGTTTAGTATGATCTGGGGCAAAATGCATTAAAGTCCCAAATGCTATCATTTTAGCCATAGCATCTGGGGATCAGTGTTTTGCTATCATTCACCCATGATGAACTCAACTTAGCAGTTACTAAAACATACAAATAATGATCTAGGCGGCTAGTAAATGCATTAAATGATTCACCAGGCAGCATGGTGGTATTGGCAATTTTTTTAACTAATCTACTTGGGTCGAGGTATGCTTTGTTAACAAAGCGGCGGTGAAAGAAATCCTTAAATTCTGGCCATGACTGAAGGCTAACAATGGCTTTCTCATCTACTACGAAACGTGCATCATCTTTGGTGGTATCAACAGTTGACCTGGCAATTGCCAAATATTCATCATCAGAAGGCTCTGAGAACCGAGCTCTGACTTTGGTTTCCACTTTACAAAACCTTGATTCCAACCCACGAGAGTCTCCAGTAAAAAGTGGAATAGTCATCTCCTGTACGGAGTGCTGAACACTGGTACGAGCAACTGCTCTATTTGACTTTGAATGAGTTGCAATAATGTCAGAAATTGTCACTAATATAGTATGTGCTTAGAACTACAAATATAATTAGGCCCACAATGCATAGAATAGAATATACAAAAATATCACGACTCAAAATATCAAATTAGGTCAAGTAAATAAATGCATGAATAAATTTTTTTAATTGTAGTTGGCAAGACAAAAAAATATAAATCAGCAAAATTGTAAATTAAATATGCATTTTGGTATGTACTTGATTTGAAACTGGAGTTATGTAAATTAATTGGACTAGGTAAAGCATAGCAAATTTGATTATAAAACTGAAAAATGTAAATGCAAATTTCATGAAAATAATTAAACAATTATTCAACACTCAACATGTAGTACAATAAGATACTAAATAATGAATGAAAAGCAGAAAAATATACACAAAAGAATCAACATGTAATGCAGAACATGTAACAATATGGCATGAAGAATTTAAACAAATTAACTTCATGTAAAATTTTAAATTAAAGGCACTGTGGAAAGAATTCAAGATTACTCTGCAATGTTATAGCAACTGCTGTATTTAGCTTATAATTAACTGATAAAGAACTATAAGCACAGGTACTGAAACATTTAAAACAAAATGCTGAAAGAAAACTTCAGTCTAAGATCAGGGGAAAAATATATAAAAGTTGTTTATAATGCACTTCCAACTGCTGAAAACAATTATTATTTCTACTTATTGCACTGCAACAGAATGTACTTGGAACCTCTTAGCATATAACTAATGAATAATAGAAACTTGTAGAACCAAACACCACAAAATGAGCTGGGAATGAGAAATGGGCAGCCAATTTCTCTTATCAAGTCACTGCAGGATAACATAATTTAGTATATAGGTCTATTCTCTGTAAACCAACTTTAATATGTGGTACACTGGACACCAGCCAGAGTTTACTTAGCTCTGGGGTGTAGTATACTCAGAACAACTGTGGCCAACATGAAGAACGGAAAGGAGAGGTGAGCTGCGGTGTTGTGTTTACATCTGGGCGAGAAGGAGAATCCTGGTGGTGGTTCCCTAAAGCTGAGCTGACGTCATGGATTGCTGTGACGTCATCGGCTGCTGTGACGTCATGGGAGGACGACAGCTACGATACTAACGAAGGAACACAGATGAATGTTGAAATGTAAACAGATGAAAAGTAGACAGATGTAACTGTCTAGATGTAACAGTCTAGACTCACTTTTCTCCGCTTGAACACTTCGAGGTCTCATTTTCCTGAACATGCCCGCCTTCTTCTTCAAGAACTAATACACTCCACCTCCTTGCAAGTTGACGATGCTTTTCTAACATTTCGTCAACATCGACGCTTTCTGTCTTCTTCTCTTCCCAGTGATTTATGCAATATCCTATTTCCCATTGCATATGACAGTGCTCACTCTACATGCTGCTATGGCAGAATGTCCACTCACAAGATGAGTGGCGCTGCCCAATAAAATCGCCCCTCGGGGCAAAAATAAAAAAAATTAAAATCCTCCACACTACGCAACAAACTTCAACTCCTGATTTCCAACAGTCCTTGGGCTAAATACACTCTCTCTTACTGTGTTACTCACCTTTCATCTTCCCCCCTCTCTCCAAGCTCTAGCAAGAATTTCTTGGACTTGGTCTTTCTCTTGCTACTTCCCCTGGCCCGTGCTGGGGCAGTGACCTCATTAGTTCCTTTAACAAGTTTGTGTATATTCTAACTCTAGTATTCTTTCGGACCTGTTTGCCTTTAGAGGGGCCCTTATCCAAATTCTTGACAGCTTGTTTCCTAAAAATCACCACCTTCCTCGTCGCTTTCAGCTTGTCCTCGCTTCCCTGAAATCTAATAACTCTATTCTTATCCTTCCTTCTGACAAAGGCAATTCAGTGGTTGTCCTTGACCGTGAGGACTACTTCCAGAAAGCCGATGTCTTCCTCTCTGACTCCCGCACATATGCCCCTCTGACATCTAACCCTTTGGATCGCCTTAAGACTTCCTTTAACTGCAAACTAAAACAGCTCTCTAGTCTTTGTCCTCCTGACTTTGATTTCATTAAACGTTTCAGTGTCATCTACCCTTCTCTTCCTTATTTATATGGTCTACCTAAGGCTCATAAACCTGGTGTTCCTCTTCGTCCTATCATTTCTTCACGGGGCTCTGTCAGCTATCCTCTTGCCTCCTGGCTCGCTAAAACCCTGACACCTTACCTTGGCACTTTTTCTCCTGCCCACCTTCGTCACTCTTAGGACTTCATAGAAAGACTGCGCCTGCGGCCCTCCTGTAAGATGCTTAGCCTTGATGTCGACTCTCTGTTCACTAATGTTCCCCTTGATGACGTTCTCTCTTTCCTTAGTCAGAAGGCGACTGAGGGCCTTCTTCTCCCGCTTCCCACTGACGTTTCCCTCGAATTCATTAGACTTTGTGTTGACTCTAACTCTTTCTCTTTCAACGGTAAATATTACACTCAAACTTTCGGTGTCACTATGGGTTCCCCTCTCTCCCCTGTTCTTGCTAATTTCTACATGGAATACTTCGAAACTGTTCTTCTTCCTTCTATTGATACTCGTCCCTCTCTCTGGCTTTGTTATGTTGATGACATTTTTGCTTTATGGCCTCATGACCTTAATCTTTTCCAGCCTTTCCTCGCCTCTCTTAACAACCTGGCTCCATCCATCAATTTCAAAGTTGAATGGGAATCTAATCCCTCCTTCCTCTTCTTTACGTTCACGTTCACAGTTCTGTATCCGGGTTCTCTTTCTGTCTACCACAAACCCATGCATAGTGGCATGTACATTCACTTCTTTTCCTACCATCCTCCTTCTGTTAAGAAAAGTGTCCTCATCTCTCTCTTCTTCCCTGCTCTACGCATCAGCGACCCTCAGTTTCTTGATTCTGAAATTGCCTTTATCTACAAATCATTCTCTCGCCTTGGTTACCCTTTACATTTTATCAACTCTGCCTATTCTCAAGCTAAACGAAATTTCTTTCATCCTAAACCTACTTCCAACACTAGTAGCACTGTACTCTGCCTTTCCTTCATATCTGAACTCAAAACTTTTACTAATATCTTTCGTCCTCTTGACATAAAACTCGCTTGTCGACAAACTAACACACTTCGTAGCAAACTAGTTCACATTGCTCCTCCTGCTTGTAATGCTGCTGGTGTCTACTCTATGGCCTGTTCATCTTGTCCTCTCCAATACTTTGGCGAAACTGGCCGTACACTGAATGACAGACTTAAAGAACACAAAAGAAGTGTTAAGTCTGCAGATACAAACAATGGTTTCTACTGTCACGTTAGGGATTCTAATCATCCTATTGATTGGTCTTCCTCGAAAATAATCTTTCCTGCCTCTACTCTACACAGACGCCGTCTTGTTGAATCGGCTCTAATACACAAAGTACCCAACATGAACTTAAGTCCTGGCTTTGTTGCTGTTGACTCTTCCCTTTCACAGTATATACTCAAATGTATATACTTCTTATTGGGTGGTTATAAATAGGAGCTGCCTTGTATGGGCCAATGGACCTTCTGTGGTTGCCTATGTTCTTTTCTTATGTTCTTATATTCTTATTCCTATTACTATCCCCCTTTATTATATCTTTCCTTTCGTACCTTTTACCTTGCTTTTTTTCGCTCTAAGATTTTCTTCTCCTCACCTCTTTCTCTTGCCTATTTATTGCCTTTGGTTCCTTCCCTCATCACAATCGACTTCAGAATGGTCCAGGAAGGACCGAAACATCGTCGTCCCTTCACTTTCTAGTGTGTGGTTTGGTCAACATATTCTATCCAGTGAGCATTACAATCCAAAAGAGGCTGGACATGACACTTGGCGGCGATGACAGTAGCTAGGAAGAACCGACGGTAATCATCTGGGACAAGTAGGTTGAGGCGTCACTGGACTTTTGAAGTTCAAAATGGCTGGGCAGGTGCTGGCCTCTTCCTCCTCTCAGAATAAAGTAATGTTCTTGTTGGAAATAACTGCCTCACTTTGAGACGTTTACCTAGTGCAATAGTTGATGGTAGGACCCTGGTCTTGTAAGAATATCGATGAAAACCATGTGTAACTGTGGCTTGAGCTTGCTGAGGCGCCGTGAGAAGCACATTGGGGGGGGGGGAGGTGGGTTCTGGTTGAAAAAAAAATCACTCTCAGCACACCAGTATCCCTTCACCCGTATTGAGCCCTTTTGTGTTGTGTTCTTCTTGTATTCACCTAGTTGTGTTTGCGGGGGTTGAGCTCTGTCTCTTTGGTCCCGCCTCTCAACTGTCAATTAACTGGTGTACAGGTTACCGAGCCTATTGGGCTCTATCATATCTACACTTGAAACTGTATATAGAGTCAGCCTCCACTACATCACTGCCTAATACATTCCATTTGTCAACCACTCTGACCCTAAAAAAATTCTTTGTAATATCTCTATTGCTCATTTGGGCACTCAATTTCCACCTGTGTCCCCTAGTGCGTGTGCCCCTTGGGTTAAATAGCCCGTCTTTATCTACCCTTTCAATTCCTCTGAGAATATTGTGTGGTGATCATGTCCCCCCTAACTCTTCTATCTTCCAGCGACGTGAGGTTTAATTCCTGTAGTCTCTCTTCGTAGGTCATACCTCTCAGCTCGGGTACTAGTCTGGTGGCAAACCTTTGAACCTTTTATAGTTTAGTCTTATGCTTGACTAGATATGGGCTCCATGCTGGGACTGCATATTCTAGGATTGTTCTGACATAGTTGGTATACAATGTCCTGAGTGATTCCTCACACAAGTGTCTAAAGGCCGTCCTTATGTTAGCCAACTTGGCATATGCTGCTGATGTTATCCTCTTGATATGGGCTTCAGGGGACAGGTCTGGCGTGATATAAACCCCTAAGTCTCTCTCTCTCTCTCTCTCTCTCTCTCTCTCTCTCTCTCTCTCTCTCTCTCTCTCTCTCTCTCTCTCTCTCTCTCTCTCTCTTTCTCTCTTTCTCTCTCTCTCTCTCTCTCTCTCTCTCTCTCTCTCTCTCTCTCTCTCTCTCTCTCTCTCTCTCTCTCTCTCTCTCTCTCTCTCTCTCTCTCTCTCTCTCGCTCTCTCTCTCGCTCTCTCTCTCTCTGACTCTTGATGAATTTCATCTCCCAAATGATACCTTGTAACTGGCCTCCTACTCCCTATACCTATCTTCATTACATTACATTTACTTGGGTTAAACTCTAACAACCATTTGTTCGACCATTCCTTCAGTTTGTTTAAGTCTTCTTGAAGCCTCAAGCAGTCTTCGTCTGTCTTAATCCTTCTCATAATTTTGGCATCGTCAGCAAACATTGAGAGGAATGAGTCTGTACCCTCCGGGAGATCGTTCACGCACATCAGAAACAGAATAGGACCGAGAACAGACCCTGTGGGACTAAATGCCAAGGTCTCACCCCTCACTGTAACTCTTTGCTTCCTATTGCTTAGGTATTCCCTTATCCACTGGAGCACTTTATCAGTTACTTCTGCCTGTCTCTCCAGCTTATATACCATCCTCTTATGGGGACTGTATCAAAGGCTTTCCGACAGTCGAAAAAAATTCAAACTGTCCAGCCTTCTCTTTCTTGCCTAATCTTTGTCACCTGGTTGTAGAATTCTATTAAGCTAATAAGGCAAGATTTACCCTCCCTGAACCCATGTTTGCGATTTGTCACGAAGTCCCTTCTCTCCAGATGTGTGACTAGATTTTTTCTCACGATCTTCTCCAACCCCTTGCATTGTATACATATTAAGGACACTGGCCTTAACTTGGACACTGTTCAGTGCCTCGTGTCTGTCACCCTTTTTGTATATTGGGACCACGTTAGCCGTCTTCCATATATCTGGTAGGCCTCCCGTCTCCAGTGACCTACTATACACAATGGAGAGTGGTAAGCAGAGTGCCTCTGCACACTCTTTCAATACCCATGGTGAGGTCCCGTCTGGACCAACAGCCTTTCTCACATCCAGATCCAATAGGTGTCTCTTGACCTCATCTTGCTTTGCTTGCTATATCATTTTCATAGTTTTCTCTGCTTCTCTTCTCACACTAACATACTCATTCCCGGTTCTCTGGTATCTCTCTCTATGCTTTCTGGTGTTCTGTTATTTCGGAAGTTCCTCCACGCCCTTTTGTTCAGTTTCTTTGCTTCCCTACATGACCTATTAAACCATGTTGTAAACATGATACATGACCAATTAAACCTATTTTAATATTCATTCTGTGTAAATTTTGCTTAGAGTCCTGGATTAATACACAGGTTGTACTTCTTGGCTTTATTAGTTGTGGTAGAATAAATATCCAGCACACCAAGGTCCAGAGGTCCTGCCCTTAGCAAGGCCTGTGAGGTACTGACTGTCTTACTAGAAAACGGCTACTGCACTGCTCTGAGGAATGACGTCATGAGGCTCACTGGCCACAGGATTGGCTCTTCACCAACCGACATAGAATTTAAAGGCTACCAGAAGCTGAAACAAAAGCTGAAGCTGAAATAAAGGCTGAAGTTGAATCAAAGGCTGAAACCAAAACGGAAGCTTTAAACCAAAATATTGGTAGCCCTAATCACCCAACCCAGCCTCCTAGAGGTATTGCTGACAACGATAGCAATAATCACCCAATCGAACTCTCTAGAAGTAAAGCTGACAATGATGGCACTAATTCCCCAATCCAGCTCCCAAGGAGAAATGCTGACAAAGAGAAGGGTATCATATATCTCATGCACCAGTTACTGGACTTAATCCAGCCCGATCAAACAGTTAACTCCTTACAGACCTATAGCCTAAAACTCGAGTTACGGCTAAGATCTTCTACTTCTTCTTTATAGCAGGTGCAGTTTGCATGAAGGGTTTATCCTCCCGATGACTGCACTAGTATAGATGTTAAGAGACGTGTGTCTGTTGTTAAGGGTCAAAAGTGCAGGTCGCGATGACCATCAGTACTAACTAGTAAGTTGACCAGACCACAAACTAGAAGGTGAAGGGACGACGACGTTTCGGTCCGTCCTGGACCATTCTCAAGTCGATGAGAACTAGTAAATAAAATGCCTAACTAGTAAATAAAATGCCTAACTAGTAAATAAAATTTGTCACCCGAATATAAATCTCCAGCAATTAAGCATTAAGGAGAATATAGCTGACAATGTACATTAAAGATTGATTTTGGTACAATTATTATTAGCCGAGGTGGTTTCATGGGCTTCAATGAATTGTCAGTGACCAGTAGACTAAAACAGCAACAAGTCAATACGACCCATGCCACTGATCCCATTGCAGTTCTAGAACCATCCTTGGCTATAATAATTGACCACACTCAGTCCACTAAACAAAATAAAATACAATAAAGCAAGAAAGCCTAGTACCCAAGAAATTTAGTGGGAAAGTGAAGTCACAAAGAAACTTCCCACACCTGCAAATCCCTGCAAGAACATATGTCCAGTACAAGCTTACACACAAGGTCAGCCAACCAGAACTAAAATTACTTTAGGGTAGGTCTTGTTATGACCGTATGTAGCCTGGGTAGAATGAGTCTACCTCAGAGAGATTTTCTACTTTCCAGACCTGATTCAGAGGTCAAAGGCAAGATGTAAATATTGAATTTATAATAAACGTCAGTGAATGATTTTAAAATATGTGCAGAGGATGAGCATTTAAATAAATGACATGAAATATGATGTAGATACTTTGAAGCCGTGAGGTGGCACTAGCAGGAGGTCGTGACCACACTTCAGTTAATGCAGTCGTCATAGATAGTTTGTACGTCGTGCTCTACTGAGGAGATTGATGCTTTTTGTAGAGTAGGAAATATGTGAATATTTTATGTGCCTAAAGCAGTGAAGGGAGCAGAAGGTTGTAGGCTGAAGTTTAAGCAGCAGCCTGATACAGTTATAGGTTGGAGACATGAGGTGATATTGGAGTATTATCAATTGGTAGAAGTCTTAGAGGTTGCATTGTTTTATAACTATTTCCGTATGTATAATGAGTATGTACTTTTGTATTAAATGTTATATTTCTTATCTGACTTTTGCTCATGTCCTGGTAAGGCTTCCTGGCTAGAGAGCGAGAGTGAGAGAGAGAGAGAAAGACTCGACTATAATTTGGGTGATAGGGGACTATAACTAACTAAGGGGGACTGAGAGATCAGCCCACAATAAGGAGATTGCGGGGAGTCACAGCACCTCAGGAGCAGGTGTGTACTCATGACAACTAAGCCGTGTGAGCCGTACCCCCGAAATAAAGGTGACACTGAACCCCTCTCCCAAAACCAGTCGCTTACTAGGGTGATCTCCCAAATATTTGCCAGCACTCCATATATACATTGCTGGTCGATCAACGGTAGCGGGAGTGTAGTTTCCGAGGTCGGCTATTTGTTCTGTCAGGGAATGTTGGGGTCTCTGTTCGACGGTTAGCAGGTATCAGGTGGGTTCAAATAACCAAGTTTCTTTATATACCCCCCTCCCCCGATAGAAAAATTGGGGGACCTTTCCCAGAGCTTGGATTGAATCACCCACAGTTCGAGTCCATGAGGTGCGACTGACACACCCATTACAGCAGTAGGTAGCCTGTGTGACCACAGGTAGTTTATTCTCTCTCTCTCTCGGGAAGACCCACAGGACAAGACTGAGATGGTGCAAGCATTTGTAGATTCAGACAAGCCTGAAGATTTGGAAGGTTGCACCAAATAGCAGTTGAGGCAGATAGCGGAGAAATGTGACGTCAAGGTAAGTAAGTAAGTAATTATCCAAAGAAGGCACCAAACCGGGAAATGGTGCCTTCAAGAAATGACGTCAAGGTGTAGTCATCCAAAGTTGAAACCGGAAGACAATGAAGACAGCTGCAACGTGAAGAGGAAGGCTTGGCTTGAACAGGAGAAAGCCAAAGCTGAGCAAGAGAAAGCTAAAGTTGAACAAGACAAAGCTAAAGCCACACAAGAAAAAGCTTAAGCTGAACCGGAGAAACTTAAAATTGGACAAGAGAAAGCGAGAGTTGACAGAGAGCGAGTCAAGGCCGAACAAGAGACAGCCAAGACTGATCTGGCCAGGATAAAGGTGGAGATAGCTAAAGCGGAACAAGAGAGAATTAAAAGGGCACAGAAGGAGGTCAGAAGTGAATTTATGGATAATAAACCAAAGCATCCTAAAATGCAGAAAAGTAGGTCATACGCCGCATCTGAAAGTGAGGATGAAGGAGTTAAGCAAGAAACTAGTGTATGTACCGAGGAGCCAGAAGTCCAGCCAGACCCAGCAGGATACAAGTAGTGCACCTATGCAGAGAACCTCGTACGCGAGTGGGCAGAGTCAAAGCCAATCAGGAGGATATAGAAGAGACTTCTCCTAACTAAGATGCTATAAATGTAACAGACGAGGTCACATGATGAAAGATTGTCGACGGGTCAAGAGAGTTGTGACACTGACAATGTGTGACCCCTGAAACGCATATGTTAATTTAATTAAGGACAAACTGCAGATAGTGAACCTGACGAACGAGAGGTATAGCCCGTTCATTAGTAAAGGTTAAGTGAGCATAGAAGGCCGACCTGAAGTGGAAGTTAGTGTCCTCAGAGATACTGGAGCTAATCAGAGTTTGATTCTGAGAAGCCTGATTGAGTATGATCGACTTTTACCTGGTAGTCGGAAGATAAAGGTGCATGGGTCATTGTCTGAGGGTGACCTGCCCATTTGTGCTGTCAGGTTGAAGTCGGATTATTTGTCGGCGGAGGTGATGTTGGGAGTGTTTCACCATACCTGTTCCAGGGATACAAGTGATCTTTGGTAATAACTTGTGCAGGTCGAAGGTGTTGCCGAAGCTCATAGTGGAAGCTGTGCCGGAGGGGAGCCAGAAGGGCAATGGTACTGATAGAACACCTGACAGAGTAAACCTGACTAGCATCATAGAGGATGAGTCAGAGGACAGCCAAGTTATTGTATACCTTGCCTGTGTAGTGACGAGGGCAGAGGTGGTCGAAAAGGGAGACACTGGAGGAGATGTGACAGTGTCGACTCTACTGAGTGAAGATATCGACGGTGGAGACAGCATGGCTGTTTAGTGAAGGTCCAGCTCATGGAAATGAAGGCATGGCGAGGTCAAGAGTGAGGATGACCTTGCTGGAGAAGATTATGAACAGAGTGGACCTAGTTAGAGCACAATCTGCTGAAATCGAGAATCGGAAAGTAGAGATATCTGTGAAGAACTGAGGTGAAAGAGAAGATGGACAGACTGAGGATGAGAGTAGAGTGACAAGTTGTCCACAGGAACGGAAGTGTAGGGATGATGAAGTTGAGTTGTGTGTGATGTCAGAAGTTGACACATTTCACGAGAAGTGTGAAGAAAAGATAGTGAGGAGGAGTGATAGCCAAGAAGAGAAAGTTAGAAGAGTTAGTATGTGTAGGAGATGCTTAATAGCACTCTATAATAGGTAGATCAACAAGTACGGTCGTGAACAACCGAGTGTAGTACTGTACTCGAGGAAGCCTTGAGGGAACGAGGAAGAGTTGAATGGGACGAAACGGAGTTGTGTAGTATAGCAGACGGGAGAAGAGGAAGATAATGACAATGCAAGCATGGAGGAGTGGAAGAAAGTCGAAGGTTCGATGTAAGTCGAAGAGAATGAAGTTACAAATTAATGTGGAGATGAAAAAAGGGATCGTCGGTGAAGACGGGAGAGTAAAGTATGAAGGCGGGAAGGGTGATGGTGACAGACCGAAGTGTGAGGACGACAGAGGAGGTACAGACAATAGAAGTCTAACCCTTTGTGTGGAATGCAAGAAGAAGAAACGGAGGAGGAAACAGTAAGTAGAGAGGACTGATGGAGCGAAGGTGTCCAAAACGGACAGCCTAGCTAAGGTGGGAGATAAGTTGGGTCACTAGAAGAAAACCATGTTTCCAACGTGTGATGAACGGGTGTTGCAAGGTGTAACGAGTTGTGCAGTATACGTCGACGATATTGTGATATGTGCAGACTCCTGGAGGAGCACGTTAAACAGACTAATCGGCCGAACAAATCGATTAGAGACGGCCAATATGACGATTAACTTGGCGAGGAGTGAATTTGTAAGAGCCCCCCCTGGAGTACCTAGGACATGTGGTAGGGCAAGGTGAGGTTGCTCCTAAGAGGACGAAGGTTGAAGCCATCGATAATTTCCTGGTGCCCAAAGGAAAGAAATAGTTGTTAAGGTACTTAAGGATGATAGGATATTACAGGAAGTTCTGTAAGAATTTTTCCACCGTAACCACGCCTATGACAAGTTTGTTGTTTAAGAACAAGAAGTGGAAATCGAACGGAGTAGTGCAAGAGGCGTTTGAGAAAACCAAGAGATTATTGACTGAGGCGCCTGTGCTAGTGTCGCTGGATTTTGGAGCACCCTTTGCTTTGTTCATGGATGCCAGTGATAAAGGTGCTGGAACTGTACTGACGCAGCAGATGGACGAAATTTATTGCCCCGTGTCTTATTTTATAAAAGTTTGTGAAGCATCAGAGATAGTACAATACGGTCGAGGAGGCGTTGGCATTTGTCCTGGCATTAAAACATTTTTAGGTATACATAAGTAGGGGAAGTCACCCGGCTACTGTGCATACAGATCATAATCCCCAGGTGTTCCTGAGCAAGATGAGGCACGCAAATCAGAGGTAAACTAGGTGGTTTCTGTTTCTTAAAGAACACAATCTGGAAATAAAACATATAAGAGGACGAGATAATGTGGTGGATGAGACTTAGTCATGAGCTTAGCCATGGAGAATAACTCTCAAAAATAAGGGGAGGGGAGTGTTTTGACCCCATGGAGCCTGGGTGGAACGAGTCTACCCCCAGTCAGAGTTAATCTGCCTTCCAGACCTGATTGAGAGGTCAGAGGGAAGATATATGTTGAATATATAATAAACGTCAGTGAATGATTTTAAAATATGAGCTGAGGATGAGCATTTAAATAAGTGACATGAATTGAGTTGGAGATAGTTTGCAGACGTAAAGCGCCACTAGCAGGAGGTCGTGACCTCACTTGAGTTACAGCAAGTGCAGCCAATTGGAGGAACTGCAGGAGTACCTCACGTGATATTTTGAGGACTCAGATTGATGATTGTACTAGGGGCACCTCGAGTAATGAAACATACGATCTAACGGACACGTTGATGTTAAGTGAGTGCTTGATTGCGTTTTAGCATGAAAGGCGCAGTGCAAGGTGAGAGATTGATTCTTTTCGTAGAGTAGGAAATATGTGAATATTTTATGTGCCAAGTATTGCAGCCTAAAGCAGTGAAGGGAGCAGAAGGTTGTACGCTGAAGTTTAAGGAGCAGCCTGATAAAGTTATAGGTTGGAGACATTAGTCGATATTGGAGTGTTATCAGTTGGTAGCAGCCAAAGAGGTTGTATTGTTTTATAACTATTCGTGTAAGTATATTGTGTATGTTCATATGTATTAAATGTTATATTTGTTAGCCGGCTTTTGCTCCTGTCCTGGCGCGGCTTCCTGTCCAGAGAGAGAGAGATAAAAGAGACAACTATAACTTGGGTGATAGTGGACTATAACTCTCTAAGAGGGACTGAGAGATCATCCCACAGTAAGGAGAGTGCGGGGAGTCTGCCGCCGTTCACCTCCTTCTCTATCCTTCAAAACGTTTCCTTCCCTTCACAATCTTCCCGACCAGTTTCCATCTTCCTTTTTTATTTTTTACAATCTTTCCTATCCTTAACTGCATTTCCCTTCCATTCCCTTCTCCACATATCCTTCCCTTCACCGCTGCCCCTTCACCACATGTGCTACCATCAGATCTGCCTAAGGAGTGTCCTGCAGCTATAGAAGAGGACGACCATGCCAGACGCGGCCAGAAGAGGAGGTCCGTATGATGACAGAACCATCTAACAACACCACGCCAGTCCCAGTGACCACTCGCGCTCAACACGTCACCCAACCACTAGTACCAGCAGCTGGCTCTCAACACGTCACCCAACCACCAGTACCAGCAGCTGGCTCTCAACACGTCACCCAACCACCAGTACCAGCAGCTGGCCCTCAACACGTCACTCAACCACCAGTACCAGCAGCTGGCCCTAAACACGTCACTCAGCCACCAGTACCAGCAGCTGGCCCTCAAGCCGTCACTCAACCACCAGTACCAGCAGCTGGCTCTCAACACGTCACCCAACCACCAGTACCAGCAGCTGGCTGTCAACACGTCACCCAACCACCAGTACCAGCAGCTGGCTCTCAACACGTCACCCAACCACCAGTACCAGCAGCTGGCTCTCAACACGTCACCCAACCACCAGTACCAGCAGCTGGCTCTCAACACGTCACCCAACCACCAGTACCAGCAGCTGGCTGTAAACACGTCACCCAACCACCAGTACCAGCAGCTGGCTCTCAACACGTCACCCAACCACCAGTACCAGCAGCTGGCTCTCAACACGTCACCCAACCACCAGTACCAGCAGCTGGCTCTCAACACGTCACCCAACCACCAGTACCAGCAGCTGGCTGTCAACACGTCACCCAACCACCAGTACCAGCAGCTGGCTCTCAACACGTCACCCAACCACCAGTACCAGCAGCTGGCTCTCAACACGTCACCCAACCACCAGTACCAGCAGCTGGCTCTCAACACGTCACCCAACCACCAGTACCAGCAGCTGGCTCTCAACACGTCACCCAACCACCAGTACCAGCAGCTGGCTCTCAACACGTCACCCAACCACCAGTACCAGCAGATTTTCCAGTACCGGGTTTTCGGCAGATGTCAGCTCCTGAATGAACACAGCCTCAAGCGTACGAAGCTTCCTACGTTAATTTGTCTTGAGTATTGTCTGATCTTTCACCATGTGTCTGCAATTCAGGGTGGTCTTGCTGTGTTGAGAATGATGTTGCCCAATACCTCCCTCTTGCAAATGAGGTGTAAGACTTCTACTCAGTGTATTCATGGAATGTCCAATGTAGCATATATTTCGGAGCACACAGCCTTCAGAGTCTCCATAGCTGCATTTGTACTGATATACTACATTAGTACACATCAGTTTGTCAGAGGAGGCAGAGATGTTACTATTTATCATAATGAGGGATGGTGTATGAGGGTTGTTATATCAAATGATTGCAAAGTTTAAGCAAAAATCTTTGCTTTTCCCCTGCAAAGTTTACAAATCCTGTTAATTATGTCTCGTATTACCTTGTTATCCTTCTTAGGTACCAGAGTGAATGTATTTTTATAACCTATTTTTTTTCTTATACCTGTTAGTTCATTCACTTCAAATTACTGTTCATACATTTTCCTGCATCAGTTGGTTTGCAATGCCGTCCAATACTGGACGGCATTGAAATCACTGTAAAAGAGGTGAGCAAAATCCTGGAGGAATTGGAAATGGCAAAATCAATGGGGCCAGACATAATATCACCATGATTGTTGCAGAAATACTCTTTACTCGTTGTCAAATTTGTTTATAAAACGCGTGAGAAAGGAAAACCTCCCAGAAGTCTGGAAAAGCGCAAATATCCTCCAAATATTCATAAAAGGGGTTAAATATGAGTCACTAAGCTTCGCTCTAGTGAAATTGACAAGTATTCCTTGTAAAATGATAGAGAAAGTAACCAGGTAGGGAATGATAAAGCGCCTTGAGAGGGTCGCTTGTGACAAAAAGTCAGCACGGATTTAGAAACGGAAAGTCACACCTGGCAAACATGATTGAGTTTAATGACAAAGTTACTGAACTTAGATAGGAAGAGGAAGGCTGCATACAATGTATTTTTCCAGACTGTCAAAAAGTATTTGACACTGTTCTCCGTGAAAGACTGTTGTACAAGATGGAGAGGCAGGGTTGGATAATTGGGAAAACACCGAACTGGGTAACGGAGCATCTAAAAAAATTAGCAGTTTTAAAGCTTGCTGAATGTAATTAGTGGGGATCCCACAAGGCTCTGTCCTGAGACCGGAGCTGATCCTAATTTCTGAGAACGATCTACCTCGAGGAAGCAGTCTCGGAGGCGCCAATGTTTGCAGATCATGCAAAGGAACGTGCTGATGAGGAACGTGCAAAGAGATAAAGACTGCAGAAAGTAACAGGAGAACCGTGACAACCTCAAGAAATCGTCTAATATATGGCTGCTGGAATTCAATCTCAACAAGTGTCAGGTATTTAAGATGTGAGGAAGAGACAGATCAGAGGTCACCAACACCATAACAGAAGGGCAACGACAGGAATCAGAAAAATGAATATGGGAATGGATGTAATACCTATACTAACACCGGAGGCACAAATAAACTGGATGACATCGGCAGCATAAGCGATGCTAGCTAAGATGAGAGCATGGTTTAGAAACCTGAATCTACACTCTATATGGACACTCTATACAATATTTGGAACACCAACTCTGGAATTAACAGCACCGGCATGGAATCCGCATCATTCAAAGCCCTGGATGATAAAAGGAACAAAACGAGAGGGAGAGAGAGAGAGAGAGAGAGAGAGAGAGAGAGAGAGAGAGAGAGAGAGAGAGAGAGAGAGAGAGAGAGAGAGAGAGAGAGAGAGAGAGAGAGAGAGAGAGAGAGAGAAAGAGAGAGAGAGAGAGAGAGAGAGAGAGAGAGAGAGAGAGAGAGAGAGAGAGAGAGAGAGAGAGAGAGAGAGAGAGAGAGAGAGAGAGAGAGAGAGAGAGAGAGAGAGAGAGAGAGAGAGAGAGAGAGAGAAAGAGAGAGAGAGAGAGAGAAAGAGAGAGAGAGAGAGAGAAAGAGATAGAGATGGGGAGGGGGGAGATGTTGTCTAGTGAACCGTGGCTTGGTGTACATACGTGTGATGTCATATGTTCTGGTGAACCCTGGCTCCAGGGCCAGGTGTACACACTTAAGATTCAGGGTTCACCAGACACTTGACATCACAGGTGTGTACACCGAGACCCGGAGGCAAGGTTCATCAGGCACTTCACATCACAGGTGTGTACACCGAGACCCGGAGGCAAGGTTCATCAGGCACTTCACATCACAGGTGTGTACACCGAGACCCGGAGGCAAGGTTCATCAGACACTTGACATCACAGGTGTGTACACGAAGACCCGGAGGCAAGGTTCATCAGACACTTGACATCACAGGTGTGTACACGAAGACCCGGAGGCAAGGTTCATCAGACACTTGACATCACAGGTGTGTACACCAAGCCCAGCGGGTGGTTGGTGTGACGCAGCTCAAGCGGCTCCTCCTACCTGCGCGGCCATGCCTCCCTCCCTTCCCCCGGCTCCATATATAGTGGTGAGACCAACTGAGGCTGCCATTAGTGAGCTGTGTTCCACCTGGAGCAACTTCTGTACAGTGGGTGAGTTGATCCTCCAGCATCCTCTCTCTCTCTTATCTCCTGTCCAACGTCCGTCACTCTCAACACTTCATCGAAAGATTGCGCCTGCAGCCCTCCTGTAAGATGTTTAGTCTCGATGTTGATTGTCTTTTTATTAATGTTCCCTTTGATGATGGTCTTTGTTTCCATAGATAGAAGGTGAGGTCCTTCTTCATCTCCCGCTTCCTACTGATGTTTTCTTCGAACTCATCAGACTGTGTTGACTCTAAGTCATATTCTTTCAATGGAAAATACTTTTCCAAAACTTTCGGTGTCGCTATTAGTTCCCCTCTCTCCACTGTTCTAGCTAATCTCTATACGGAGAACTTAAAAACTGTTCCTCCCAGTACTGACACTCGCCCCTCTATTTGGCTTCGCTATGTTGATGATATTTTAGCTTTATGGCCTCATGACCTTAGTGTTTTCCAGCCTTTCCTCTCCTCTTAACAATCTGGTTCCTTCAATCAATTTCAGAATTTCATTGGAATCTTATTCCCTCTTTCCTTTCCTAGATCTTCATGTTAACAGTTCTGTATCCGATTTATTTTTCTCTGTCTACCGCACATCCATGCACAGTGGCATGTATATTAACTTCTTTTCCTACCATCCTTCTTCTATTAAGAAAATTGTTCTCGTCTGTCTTTTCCTCCGATTTCTTGATTTTGAAATTTGTATTATAAATATGGCTTTCTCTCACCTTGTTACTCTTATATTTCATCAACTATGCCTATTCTCAGGCAAAAATTTTGTTCTTCCATCCAATACCTGTTTCCAATAATGGTAACACTGCTTTGTCTTCCCTTCATATCTGAACTAAAAATGTCCCACTAATACCCTTCGTCCTTTTGACATAAAGCTCGCCTTTCGTCAGGCTAACACTCTTCGTAGTAATCTAAGTCACACTGCTCCTCCTGCTTTGTATGTTACTGGTGTCTACTCTAGTTCCTGTTCGTCTTGTCCTCTCCAATACTTTGGTAAAACTGGCCGTACACTTAATGACAGACTTAAGGAACACAAAAAAGGTTAAGTCAGCAGATTTAATCTTTCCTGCCTCTGCTTTTTACAGACGCCATCTTGTTGACTCGGCTCTTATACACAACCTACCCAACATGAACCTCAGTCCTGGCTTTGTTGCTGTTGACAGTTCCCTTTCACAGTACATAATTCTATGCTCCAACCTTCTTAACAAACTTGACCTGACTTAGCGTTATCTTCTCTAACCTCGCGTTCCTGTGTCACTTTCCTTCTAGATTTTTTTGGTTCATTAGGCTTCTTAACATTTTGTTTTATTTTATTTTTACCGATCTATTTTTTTAAATTTTCTTATATGTAAGCTCTTTCCTATATTTCCTCTTTCCTTCCATTTTAAACCTTCCTTTACTCTACCTGATTCTCTTTATTCTTACTTTCTACTCTTTCCATTTACTCTCATTCTTTACTTTTAACTTACTCTTACTTTTCCTCTTAATTTTCCTTCATCGTTTGTAATCTCACTCTATTCCACTCTCTCTCTCATTACACAAAATGATAATGGTCCAGGTCGGACAGAAGGTCTTCGTGTGAGGGTTAATGAGTGAACCCCGAGATCCCGCCGACACTCTCTTAGCCTCAGGCTGGGCGCCAACGCTGCGGTGTGGCGCCCTCTACACAGACTCTTAGCCCCCAGGCTGGGCGCCAACACAGTGGTGTGGTACCCTCTACACAGTCACAGTAACGCCCCACGTTACAGCGCCAGAATGTGAGGGTTCACTTTATATGGGCTTCGATTCGAATGTTTGCCTTGGCTATTGTTGCCTCCGGCAACAACCTGCAATTGCATGCAACCGCACCAACACCAGTGGATGCCACGCTGCATGAGGTCACTTTGCAGTTGTCTCAAGAGCCAAGCAAAGCACAAATGGATACACCCCGGAGGTGTGAGCAAGAGCCCTCCCCCCCCCCCCCCACCCGAGGGGTGAGCAAGACGCCAAGGACCAGGTACTAAAGGTGGAGATGAAAGCCAGGACGGTCTTCTGCTGCAGAAGCAATACCGACCCTCTACACTTAGGTCGTATGCTTTGCAACCAAGCAAATATAGCAGGTAGCGGATGGGTCCTCACACCGAATTTATATTCAGTGCTTGAGGCTCTGGGCTTGATCCCGAGCGAACTAAAGTCATGATCAGTAGCAATTCTGATCAAATATGGGGGCAGCACTTCAGCATGAGGAATGACACCAAAGGAATTACAAATAAATTTATTCAACAACTTACTTACTAATACACAGTGACCCACGTTGGTTACGCTACTAAAGAGTGTCACCTCAACAACTGTCAAAACACCTCCTCTCAGCAGGACTCCGTTCCCACGACTCTGTCAGGTGTTAAAGACAACCCATTCTCGACCCTCTGGACAGGTCATGAACAAAAGTGAATTAACTGAACACATCGTGAATACTCTTGGCAATTACTGCACTCGCCACTGGCATAATCAATAGCTTCAACGACACATGTAATTAACACTCGTAAATGAATGTAAAAGTACAATGTCATTAAGTCGTCTACAAGTAATTACTTTACTCTGACAATGTCACTAAGACATTAAATGACAATCAATGAATTAACTATGTTATCACACCGTCACTCAGACAGTCATCAGTCAAAGATAATCAACATCTCAATAATTATAGCAATGACATGTATGTTAGTGTTTTCTCACAGACGACAACAGTAACAAGGTATCGCTAGACAAGACAAGGAGTCTAGCCCTAGCTTCGGTAGGGGACGGACGTGTTAAATCGGCGCTCCAGCTGTTGGTGTTGTTTACCAATTTGGCCGGTTGAGGGCGGGTGTGTCTCTGCCTGCCTGTGCTGACGTGGAGTTCTCGATGGGGGTCCCCCTCTCCCCTATACTGCGGGCTCAGTCTGTGGGCCTCGAATTTTCCGGCCGGGCTGGGTACCCAGAGATAGCGCTGGTGTGTGAGTTGCTTCATGTCCCTGTGATCAATATTTATGGTGTCGAGCTGGTGACGGCTCGTCGAGCGATATTGAAGTTTACCGAGGAATTGACATATCGCGACTTTCTCCGTCGTTACGAGGGGCGGACATTGCCCCTGCCGGATGGTGCAGGCACTGTGTCACTATATGATCGGAGTTGTGCCCTCAAGTACGTCAGTGTGCATGGGGCTCCGTTGGAGTTTCCAGAGAGTCTGCTACGGCGGTACTTCGGCCGGTATGGCGCAGTGGTTAGTGTGTGGGTGAACGTGGTGTCTTCCAGTCCACTTAAGGGTGTGAGGACTAACATTCGCACCCTGGGCATGAGGCTCCGGGAAGATATTCCGTACTCTGTGCGGCTTATGGGCTACAACGTTCGGGTGTTTTATGCCCGCCAGCCTCGGACGTGTTATCGTTGTGGCCTCTTGGGCCATCAGGCTGATGACTGTTCTGCGCCTGCCGTTGCACCCGTGAACCTCTTCAGTGAGGAGGATTTTCCGCCGCTTCCTGTTGAGGAGGATTCAGTGGATGTGGCCGTCTCTTCAGCCGCGGATGTGCCCCCTGTATCGCCTGTTGTGCCGCCTGGTGCGCCCCCTGTTGTTGTCGCCTCTCCTCAAGAGGTTGTGGCGTCGCAGGGTGCTCGTCCTGCTCCGACTAGTGTCCCTGGGGTTCTTCAGACTGCCTGCTGCTCGACTCCCCCATCTTCCAGTTCGTCCTCTGCTGCATCTGACCCTGTCCCTGCACCCTTGCCGGCTGTGCTGGGTGATGGGGTGGATCCGGTGCCTCCTCCTGTGCCTGGCCTGGTGCCCTATGTGGTTGAGGATGCTGCCGTTCTGCGACGTGCGTCGGTTCGCCCGGCTTGTGTTGCGCGTGTCTCTGAGTCGGCCTCCGGGTCTGATGATGTGCGGCCAGAGCCTAAGCGTTCCCGGCGTTCGTCTTCAGCTTGGGCTGACATTGGCGATTTCGACGCTTGTGGAACTGCCGGCGACGGAAGGGTGGCTCCGGTTGCGTTGCAGACTTTGGTGGTGGCGGAGGTGCATTTGCCTGAGGGTGCCAGTGCCGGTGTTTCGGCCTTCACTTCAGATTTGGTGTCTGCGGTTCCTGCTTCGGGTGCGTCGCCTGCCTCGGATGGCTCCGGTTCTTCGTGGGGGGTGGTTCCCCCTGCTGAGGTTCGCGTTGAGCTGGGTGGCCTGGTGGTGGTGTTGAAAAAGACTGCTCGCTCTGGGGGTTCTGTAACCCCTTCCTCGGTCCCCGTTTCATCGACTGCGGTCTCGACGCCTCTTCCGTCTCCGGCCATCTCTTCAGTGTCTCCTGCGGTCTCAGTGGGGACGTTACCATCTCGTTGCTTGTCCCCTGCTCCTGTGCGTACGGCGACGCGGCCGTCCCGGCAGCCCTCATACGCTTCATCGGTGTCATCTGCTACCTCGAAGGACGTGGCTTGCTCTCCCCAGCCTCGTTATGCGACTTGCGTCAGTGAGCTTCAGGAGTGGCCGTTTCCACCTGATCTGGAGGTTCCCGAGTTTATGCTGGGCCCACGGCGGCAGGGGGATTTTCCCCCCACCGACTTGGAGTATTTGATTTGGGAGGCCTATAAACAACGGTATCCTTGGGATTCGTTCCCTGATAAATATATTCCTGTCTCTGAGAAATGTATTACTCGCTCATGATTCCTTTGTGTATTGTGGTTTGTTTCCATTTGTGTGCATGGTTGTGGGGTGCGGGTTGGGTGTGTGTGTGTGTGGGTGGGGCGGATTTGTTTCCCGGTTCCTGCGTGCTCCGGTTAGTGGTTGTGGGTTTGTGTGGCTTGTGTGTGTGTCCGGTTCCTGTGCGGTCCGGGGTTTGATTGGTGTGTGTCTGGTTGTGGATGTCGTGTGCTTATGTTATGCTTTGTGGTTCTATGTTTTTTATGTTGCTGCCTGTGCGCTTGTTTGTGTGGTGTTGAGTGCCCTTCAGGCTGTTGGAGTGACCCGGTCTGGGTTTATGCTTTTTGTCTTGTTTTGCCATTGTGCTTTTCTTTGTTTGTTGTATATTTGTTCCTCTCTAGTTGTTATTTTTATTATTATTGTTATTATTATTATTATTGTTATTATTATTATAATTATTTTCGTTTTGTGTTGGTGCCTCTCCGTGTGTGTTTGAGGTGCTGGTAGCCTTGTTCTGAATATTTCATATTTTGGTGTGTTATTTCTGCATTGTATTCCACTGTGTTTTAACTTGCTTGTTGGGATTTATTTGTAATTTTTGTTGTTTTGTGGTCGGCCTTTCTGGTCGGCCCTTCCGGTCGGCGTTTTCGTGTTTAGTACATTTGTTCCTTTATGATTTTGCACGTTTGTGCTTTGTTATTTTGGTCTGTTCTATGTTATTGTTTACTTTTATTGTACTTATAAGCATGCTTGCATGTAAAAATAAATAAAAAAAAAAAAAAAAAAGCTAGACAAGACAACAAGACAATGAGGTAATCACACAATAATATAAGCGTGCCACAAAGACAACAGCTAAATACACAACTTACATGCCACTAAGACCACCGTAGTAATTAATCCATCCCACACTTCCTATAACAGATGGTAACAAGCCCTATCTTAAATGTGTTATAATATTATTCACGCACATACGCCGGTCCCTCAATAGTGACGCGACATTCGAAGGTAAACCTGTCATTCGTCCATGACCTGACAGTTTAACACTTCACAATCTCCTTGAATGTAAACATAAAGAAAGCTTGTATATGTATAAAATGTATATGTGCACATCAATAACAATTTAAGCCCGGGTCTTGTACTTACATTCCATTACAACATTCATACTCCCCTATGATGGTTCAGGTGTCTCCAGACGTCCAATAAGACTGTGGATATAATCGATTGAGGCCAACACTGGATACACAATGTTGTTTCAGACTGAGTCCACCTGGAGCTGCTGTGAGGTACAGACGTGTCGCATGGCCTCTGGTAGTTGGGGTGTTTGCCGATATCGTCGCTAGGGGGTGTGTGCATCTCTGCCCCCCCCCCCCTCCCTGCTGTTGCTGCCTGGCTGCGTGTTGACGTGGCAAGCTTGCCATGGCAAGCCGTCTTCCCCCTGTTGTGCGAGTGAACTCCGTGGGCCTGGAGTTCACTTGTCGTGCTGGGTATGCGGACATCGAGATGGTTATGAGCGACATGCTCCGTATCCCTGTGATGGCCATCTACGGTGATGAGCTTGTAACTGCCCACCGGGTTGTTCTTAAGTTCGTGAGGGAGGAGGAGTACCGTGACTTCCTCCGACGTTACGAGGGGCGTTCGTTGCCGTTGCCGGGTGGTGCCGGCTCTGTGTCCATCTCGGATCATAGTGGTGCCCTGACTTATGTCAGTGTACATGGGGCGCCCCTGGAGTTTCCCGAGGACCTCCTCCGAAGTTTCTTTCAGAGGTTTGGAGCGGTCGTCAGTGTCCGGTGTTCAACACCCTCTCCTCAGGAAGGTATGCAGGTAGCCGGACCAACATTCGCACCTTGGGGATGCGCCTTGCGGTCGGATATCCCGTCTTCTGTCCGGCTTATGGGGTACTACGTCCGGGTGCACTATGCCCGGCAACCCCGTACCTGTTTCCGGTGTAGCCTGTTGGGGCATCAGGCTGCCGGGTGCACTTTGGCTTCGGTTGCTCCCGTCAACTTGTTCCAGGAAAAGGATATCCCGCCGCTCCCCCTGGAGGAGGACTCAGGCGGTGAGGAGGTGAACATCTTGTTGGCTGAAGAGGCTCCCCCAGCGTCGCCCGACGATCCCCCGGTTGTCGCAGACCCTCCTCCGGATGTTGCAGTGCCGTCGGATGATTCTCCTGCTCCTGTCACTGGCCCTGCTGCTCCTATGGGCCTTCCTAGTGCTCCCTGTGAGGCGTCGCCGTCTTCTCCCTCGTCTTCGGCTGCTGCACCTGGCCCTGCATCCTTATGCTGGTGCCCCTGTGGTGGTGCCCTCTGTCTGGTTCCCTCCTAAGAGGGTGTGCGTTGGGGACTTGGGGGACGTGTTGCCGGCGTCTATGAGGCCGTCGGGTCACTGGTCGGGGATAGCTGCGTTACCGATATACGAGGAGCTGCGGGACTTTCATGATGGGGCAATTCCCTTGGTGTGGAAGCGTGTGCAAGTCACTCGCCTCAGGAGTGATACCGTCTGGGTCCCCTGTTTGCGGGTGTTTGTTGCCAAGGTTCCAGATGAAATAGCATCCCAGGTGGATGGTCCAGGCTCTTGGCAGTTTTTTTTTTTATTATTATTTTCTACCACAGACGTGGCCACACATTTACAATGCTAACTAGCATATATACATTTTCTTCTGTCCTCCATGGACAGGGTTAGGGATCAGTTAATTGGTTGCGCTGGGAGGCGTTCAATGTACGGTTCCCTCGGGTCATGTTTCCGGGCAAGTATGTCCGGTGATTTCCTAATTCTGTGCTTACTCTTGTACAGTGTGCCCTTCTGGCTGTTTGTTTGCCCTCTTGTAGTTTGTGCCCGTGCCTCTCCCTTTGTTTGTGGCGAGGCAGGTGGTTTGGTGTGTGTTATTATTCGTGTATTTGTTTTTTGTGTTGTTACCTTGCCCTGTGTGTTTTATTCCTGCTTTACGTGTTGTGATTGATTTTTCTTTTCTTTTGTTTGTTAATGACTTTTTGTATAGTGTTATTTCTTGTTATATTTCATGATGTTCATACTGGTGTGCTTTGTTGACAGTCCTTCAGGCCGGCGCTTCTGTATGTTTTGCTTTATACTGCTATACAGTTTTAAATTGTTGCTATGTTTTCTTGTTTTGCTTGTATTGCTTGCTTGTATGTAATTATTTTCTGTTTTGTATCATGATGTGTTTTTCTCCTGCATTTACTGTAACCTTCTCCAGTTTTGGTAATTGTTCTCCTGTCGGTCCTTCTGGCCGGCGGTTTCTTGTTTTGTATTGTTATGTTTTATTTTGTTGTTTTATTGTATTTAACTTGCATGCTTGCATGTAAAAAAAAAAAAAGTAAAAAAGAAATGTTGTTTCAGGCTCGAACCTCTAGCTTTCCAGATCACAAGGTTAATCAAGGAGTAACGTGATTCCACCACGCGTGCGGGTCACTCACCTTGACACGACCATCAGTAGCTCCAGCGTAATCACACCCACTCAACACCATCTGTAGAATGCTGGTACATTAACCCACTGCGTGACACAAAGGATCTGTACACTTCACACTTCTTCCCAACACTTCCCACTTCCTCTGGAACGGCTGTATAACGCATGCAAGTACACATACACACCCCGGGCGAAGGATACCTCCTCTTGAGCCAAATATTGTGAACCATCACTCGTTCACTATCGTCAAAGCTTTTCACACTCTTTGGAGTTTTTGACATTTGATTGTCACTAAAGACGCTTCACTGCTGGATGAATAATCCAGACCCTCTGAGACTTCATGTGACACGGAGTCTTAATCACTGTTCCAATATACCGGGTACTAGAGATTTTCCTCTCAAATCACACGTGTCTCTCTCCTACATAGGTATTGTACGTACAAACACCCGTGGTCTCGGCTTGTCCTCGAACCGTTGCTGGGAGGGTAACTTAAAAAAAATCCAATATATATAGATATATATATGTCGCACCTAGTAGCCAGAACGCACTTCTCAGCCTACTATGCAAGGCCCGATTTGCCTAATAAGCCAAGTTTTCATGAATTAATTGTTTTTCGACTACCTAACCTACCTAACCTAACCTAACCTAACTTATTCGGCTACCTAACCTAACCTAACCTATAAAGATAGGTTAGGTTAGGTTAGGTAGGGTTGGTTCGGTTCCGTCATATATCTACGTTAATTTTAACTCCAATAAAAAGAAATTGACCTCATACATAATGAAATTAGTAGCTTTATCATTTCATAAGAAAAAAATTAGAGAAAATATATTAATTCAGAAAAACTTGGCTTATTAGGCAAATCGGGCCTTGCATAGTAGGCCGAGAAGTGCGTTCTGGCTACTAGGTACGATATATATATACATATATAGATATATTTGTATATTTTGGTAGCAGTCTTTCCTGTAGACATATATTATTAAATATGACCGAAAAAGTAAGATTAATAATTCTAACACGAATTTTCTCAATCTTTCATACATTTCGCTTCACTGTTGGAGGTAAATCAAAAATCAATTCTCCAAAATTCATTTTTATTTCTAGTCTGACGCGACACGAGCGCGTTTCGTAAAACTTATTACATTTTCAAAGACTTTAGTTCACAAATACACAACTGAATAGAACTTACGCATCTCCGATTTTATATCTACATTTGAGTGAGGTGGAAGGGGTGATGTGGCATTAACACAAGACAGAACAAAATGTGGTATTAATAGGGTATTAATTTCATCAACACAAGACAGAACAAGAGTATTAATAGGGTATTAATTTCATCAACACAAGACAGAACACGAAACAATGGATATTGAATAGAAGTGTTTGTAGAAAGCCTATTGGTCCATATTTCTTGATGCTTCTATATTGGAGCGGAGTCTTGAGGTGGGTAGAATATAGTTGTGCAATAATTGGCTGTTGATTGCTGGTGTTGACTTCTTGATGTGTAGTGCCTCGCAAACGTCAAGCCGCCTGCTATCGCTGTATCTATCGATGATTTCTGTGTTGTTTACTAGGATTTCTCTGGCGATGGTTTGGTTGTGGGAAGAGATTATATGTTCCTTAATGGAGCCCTGTTGCTTATGCATCGTTAAACGCCTAGAAAGAGATGTTGTTGTCTTGCCTATATACTGGGTTTTTTGGAGCTTACAGTCCCCAAGAAGGCATTTGAAGGCATAGACGACGTTAGTCTTTTTTAAAGCGTTCTGTTTTGTGTCTGGAGAGTTTCTCATGAGTAGGCTGGCCGTTTTTCTGGTTTTATAGTAAATCGTCAGTTGTATCCTCTGATTTTTGTCTGTAGGGATAACGTTTCTATTAACAATATCTTTCAGGACCCTTTCCTCCGTTTTATGAGCTGTGGAAAAGAAGTTCCTGTAAAATAGTCTAATAGGGGGTATAGGTGTTGTGTTAGTTGTCTCTTTAGAGGTTGCATGGCTTTTCACTTTCCTTCTTATGATGTCTTCGACGAAACCATTGGAGAAGCCGTTATTGACTAGGAACTGCCTTACCCTACAGAGTTCTTCGTCGACTTGCTTCCATTCTGAGCTGTGGCTGAGAGCACGGTCGACATATGCGTTAACAACACTCCTCTTGTACCTGTCTGGGCAGTCGCTGTTGGCATTTTGTTTTGTCTTGTGTTAATGCCACATCACCCCTTCCACCTCACTCAAATGTAGATATAAAATCGGAGATGCGTAAGTTCTATTCAGTTGTGTATTTGTGAACTAAAGTCTTTGAAAATGTTATAAGTTTTACGAAACGCGCTCGTGTCGTGTCAGACTAGAAATAAAAATGAATTTTGGAGAATTGATTTTTGATTTACCTCCAACAGTGAAGCGAAAGGTACAAAAGATTGAGAAAATTCGTGTTAGAATTATTAATCTTACTTTTTCGGTCATATTTAATAATATATGTCTACAGGAAAGACTGCTACCAAAATATACGAATATTAAAGCGCACGACCCAGCAGCAAGGAATCAAGCCTTCACGATAAAATATCGCCAGGATCTGATTCGTGATCAGATATACAAGGCAGAGAATGAAATCAAAGACAACAAAACGCAACTACTTCATGCTACAAACGAGTGGAGAAATAGCAACATCGACGATAGTATCCGTACCCGCATTGAACAACACCTCGACATCCTCACAGACCAACATCACCTCAGCACTGAAACAAGGATTATCAAGAAACTAACAACATTATATGGAGGACCTATGGCAATTCCACGACCAAGAGATGGCTTCCAGAACCTTGCAGGAATTAACCTCACTGAGGAC
Source organism: Procambarus clarkii (assembly GCF_040958095.1). Lineage (NCBI taxonomy): Eukaryota > Metazoa > Arthropoda > Malacostraca > Decapoda > Cambaridae > Procambarus > Procambarus clarkii. Next base: position 11,258,485 of record NC_091181.1, on the reverse strand, counting down.
CAAGTCACTCTCCTAAATCTGGGCATAAACTGTCATGTTATGTCCAGACCGAGTGAGATGGCCCGGAAAGTAGAGTTGGAAATTCTGTTGGACGACATATTCGACCTCGAGACACAAAAGAAGGTCACTACCAAAGATACCTTACAAGCAGAACTTATTGCAGAAGGAGGAAAGAATCGAGGCAACTACAGAAGCACCATACTGTCCCCCGAGCTTAAAGCAGCAGCTAAAAGCCTTCGTGAGAACAAGGAGAGTGTTGTCAGGAGAGGTGACAAGTCGCCAATATATGTCATTCTTATTAAGCTGTGGAAAAGGCGTCATTAAGTTCCAAAGGGTAACGAAGGACACTACAGCCGAATTAAAAGCAAAGGTCAACAAACTGATCGAAACTGTGTACGCCAAGAAATTCGGACTCCACCTGCCAAAGATCATTGGGGAATATAAACCTGGATATGCGTATGGAAATGTCAAGACGCACAAGCCTGGAAACCCACTTCGGCCAATCATTAGCCAGATACCCACACCCACGTACAGACTGGCGAAGCGACTCAACGGCCTGCTGACTCCTTATGTTCCTTGCGCCTTCAGCCTGAAGTCTCCAAAGGAATTTGTTGACTTACTGCGGGGCACACGGGCCACAGGGATAAGAGCCTCGTTGGACGTAGAATCGCTGTTTACCAACGTACCTGTGGACGAGACAATCGGAATGATAGCCGACAGAGTGTATCGTGATCCAGCCTGTACTCCTCTTGACATACCAGAAAATATTCTGAGGAAACTACTCCAAGCTTGCACTAAAGAGGCACCCTTCTTGAGCCCGGATGGGCACATGTATAAGCAAGTAGATGGGGTCGCCATGAGTTCTCCCCTAGGTGTCCTGTTTGCAAACTTCTACATGGGTACCATCGAGCAAAAAGTCTTAGTCGACATGAACTTGAAACCGGCCATATACTGCAGGTATGTTGACGACATTTTTACACAGGTACCTGATGTCAGACATCTGCAGGAGCTGAAGGAGGCATTTGAGCAGAGTTCCGTGCTGCGTTTCACTTACGAGATGGAAAAGGATGGGAAGCTGCCCTTTCTAGATGTAATAGTCATGGAAAAGGGCGGAGGTTTCCACACTGCAGTCTACACTAAGGAAACAAACATAGGAATGTGCCTAAATGCCAACAGCGACTGCCCAGACAGGTACAAGAGGAGTGTTGTTAACGCATATGTCGACCGTGCTCTCAGCCACAGCTCAGAATGGAAGCAAGTCGACGAAGAACTCTGTAGGGTAAGGCAGGTCCTAGTCAATAACGGCTTCTCCAATGGTTTCGTCGAAGACATCATAAGAAGGAAAGTGAAAAGCCATGCAACCTCTGAAGAGACAACTAACACAACACCTATACCCCCTATTAGACTATTTTACAGGAACTTCTTTTCCACAGCTCATAAAACGGAGGAAAGGGTCCTGAAAGATATTGTTAATAGAAACGTTATCCCTTCAGACAAAAATCAGAGGATACAACTGACGATTTACTATAAAACCAGAAAAACGGCCAGCCTACTCATGAGAAACTCTCCAGACACAAAACAGAACGCTTTAAAAGAGACTAACGTCGTCTATGCCTTCAAATGCCCTCTTGGGGACTGTAAGCTCCAAAAAACCCAGTATATAGGCAAGACAACAACATCTCTTTCTAGGCGTTTAACGATGCATAAGCAACAGGGCTCCATTAAGGAACATATAATCTCTTCCCACAACCAAACCATCGCCAGAGAAATCCTAGTAAACAACACAGAAATCATCGATAGATACAGCGATAGCAGGCGGCTTGACGTTTGAGAGGCACTACACATCAAGAAGTCAACACCAGCAATCAACAGCCAATTATTGCACAACTATATTCTACCCACCTCAAGACTCCGCTCCAATATAGAAGCATCAAGAAATATGGACCAATAGGCTTTCTACAAACACTTCTATTCAATATCCATTGTTTCGTGTTCTGTCTTGTGTTGATGAAATTAATACCCTATTAATACTCTTGTTCTGTCTTGTGTTGATGAAATTAATACCCTATTAATACCACATTTTGTTCTGTCTTGTGTTAATGCCACATCACCCCTTCCACCTCACTCAAATGTAGATATAAAATCGGAGATGCGTAAGTTCTATTCAGTTGTGTATTTGTGAACTAAAGTCTTTGAAAATGTAATAAGTTTTACGAAACGCGCTCGTGTCGCGTCAGACTAGAAATAAAAATGAATTTTGGAGAATTGATTTTTGATTTACCTCCAGCAGTGAAGCGAAATGTACGAAAGATTGAGAAAATTCGTGTTAGAATTATTAATCTTACTTTTTCGGTCATATTTAATAATATATATATATATATATATACATATATATATATATATATATATATATATATATATATATATATATATATATATATATATATATATATATATATATATATATATTTATATATACATATATACAAATATTAGTATACTTTGGTAGCAGTCTTTCCTGTAGACATATATTATTAAATATGACCGAAAAAGTAAGATTAATAATTCTAACACGACTTTTCTCGATCTTTCGATAGCCGCCTGCTATCGCTGTATCTATCGATAGATACAGCGATAGCAGGTGGCTTGACGTCTACGAGGCTCTACATATCAAGAAGTCAACACCAGCAATCAACAGCCAATTAATGCACAACTATATTCTACCCACCTCAAGACTCCGCTCCAATACAGAAGCATCAAGAAATATGGACCAATAGGCTTTCTACAAATCACTTCCATTCAATACCCATTGTTTCGTGTTCTGCCTAGTGTTTAGGAATTTAATACCCTATTAATACCACCTCACCCCATCCACCTCACTCAAATGTAGATATAAACAAATCGAAGATGTGTAAGTTCTATTCAGTTGTGTATGTGTAAGCTAAAGTCTTTGAAAATGTAATAAGATTTACGAAACGCGCTCAAGTGTCGCGTCAGACTAGGAATAAAAAATTAATTTTGGAGAATTGATTTTTGAATTACCACCAACAGTGAAAAGAAACGTACGAAAGATCGAGAAAATTCGTGTTAGAATTATTAATCTTACTTTTTCGGTCATATTTAATAATATATATATATATATATATATATATATATATATATATATATATATATATATATATATATATATATATATATATATATATATATATATATATATAAAGAGAGAGAGAGAGAGAGAGAGAGAGAGAGTACCACCTCTGGTGCCAATGTGGGGACCCATAGCCTCGGAGAAGAAAATAAAAAGTATTCAGAGGAGACCTTGTGGTCTCTCACTGAACACTAATATTATCTTCTCCTACCACCCCCATTCTTTTGTATGTACACATATATATTTGCTTTATTTGAACCTTGTTACAAAAAAGGAGTTGCATATAGGTTACAAAGATGGTTATCATAGGTTGTCGAGTTCCTCCAGCTCCTCAGATGGCGGGCAGGAACCCTGGATGCAGTGCGCATTTCCCCTCTGTATCGCCACGCTGAGGCGCTGGAAAAGAAAGCTGGCAGCTCTTGGGTCCCTTGTTGTTTCAATGAGCCTAGAACCCAGTTCCTTCAAAAAACTGGTAGCACTTTTACCCCAGGCGCCGAGTGTCTCAGAAACAATGGGGACAAAATTGTAGTGGTGATCCAGTTCTCTATACTTACGGGATTTGGCTGCTTCCCTGTGGGTGGCAGCGCCACGTGGTTGTGCAACACTGAGGTTAATGTAGGTGTTAGCCAGGGTTGATACGCACGTTTAGTCCCATACCAACTGCTTGCCATTCTTCCAGGGGTTCACTGTGATACCATCTGGGCGACCAATAAGAGCATCAGAGTTACGGGGCGTTAGGTAACGGGGCTCTCTTTCAGCTGGGCATCCAGCTGTGGTGAGGCTCCTCTTGATGATGTCGTTAACTTCACTGTGCCTCGAGTGCCATCCCCCTGTGCTTTGGCAGAGTAGGCCATGGTGGCCGTACCTGTCAGCCACCACCTCGTCGCAAATACACCTATATCTGGTGTGGATTGGGGCAGCAAGGCGAAGGGCCACAGCAATTCGGAGGGCGTGTGGTGTGAGACGCGTGCCAATTGCCGACATTGGGGTTGCTAACAGGAAATCCCCTGCATGTGGGGCTGCTACTGCTGTGAGGCGAGCAATGTCGTGTTGTGTTGTTGCAGCACCCATATATATATATATATATATTCTAGGGTGTGAGTTTTCAGTTGCATATAGACCTGGGGACCAATCAGGCTTGTTCCCATTTGTGTTCTTCACGTGTGCCCCAAAGAATGAGGTGATTTGATAAAATACTATGCCCAAGATTACCATCTTGGTAATGGTAATAACAGCTTGGCGGGCTGATGGGTTAAATAGCCTCGGCTACCATCAGCTTTTGACTGGTCGTGATGGTTGAGTGTATTAAGGTGTCCTGTATACACCAGTTGCATTGTTGCTGCTGGCAACAGGAGCACCCCAGAAGTTTTGGTTTTCCACCCCAGAATTGACTGGAACCCATACTGCCAGGAGTTCTTTCGCTCCAGATGTATCACGATATGTATAACATATATAACTGTATGCAGGTTAGGAACACTTGCCTGTAGTTCAATGTTTTCTGTCTGTCCCCTTTTTTGTATATCGAGACTACATTAGCTGCTTTCCAAATTTCTGCCAGTTCCCCTGTTGCCAGTGATTAGTTATACACTATGGAGAGTGGCAGGGACAGTTCTTCCGTTCCTTCCTTTAGTATCCAAGGGGAGATTCCATCTGGGCCTATAGCCTTTGTCACATCCAACTCTAGTAAACACTTCCTTACTTCCCCAATGGTAATATCAAACTCTTCTAGTGTTTCCTGGTTAACTATTCCCTCTCTTATCTCTGGAATTTCTTCTTGCTTTAAGGCGAATACCTCCTGGAATTTCTTATTCAGTTCCTCACACACTTCCTTGTCGTTTGTTGTGGGAACCGACCTATGAGATTTATATTCATTTAATTTATATGAATTTATATAGAATTTATATTTGTTAATTTATATATTTCGATAGCAATTTGTATGATGTTTAGTGGACTGCATTTCTGCAATAATTGTCACAAATCGATCCTTACACATTAAGGGGGGTTATATTAAATTTATATATATGCAGCCAATTAAACAACAGTATTAAATTATATATATATTAGTAAATAAATATTGGAGGTCCCTTATCTTATTGTATGGTAGGCCTAGTCCACCAGGTATAACTAGGATGTAGTCACCAAATAATCTTCGTGTGAGGCTAACTTCTAACACCCCTAGTAACTGATGTACCAAGAATAATTCTTGTTTCTTCTTCTAGTTCCTATCAAAGGCACTAACTGTAAACTTGGAATCCCAATATATGACAGCTATATCAGATGAAATATTTATATATTATTAGATAAGGGCCAAGGACTAATTACCTGTGTTTAGTGGCTTGTATATTGTCCTAACCGGTTTGCCCTCTATCTACTTTACATTAACTGGCCAGAAGTTATTAGAAAAACAGGTTTCGGTAAGACACTTCCCTTGTTTAGTTGTTGACTGTGTGTTGATGATGGAAAAAGCACTAATTTGAGCTCCATAACGCTTTGTCCAAAAGAGAATTTATAGGAGCTGAATTTGCTCCAGCCACAATGTTCCTAACAATGGCTGACCTCCCTCAACACTGACGATCCTGGCTCTCTTTGTCCAGATGTCAATAAGTGATAGAAGGGTCATATTTACACTATTTTGATACTGATAATTAAGGTAACTCAATTGATATGTTTTTATGATGTAATAAGTTCAAAGACTACTGTATTTAAGAATAATTTCCAACAGAATAGCTGGTAAATTTATAGCGTTACGTGACAATTATATCCCGTTTTCTATTGATGGAAAATTCCAGTACAGGCTACATTTTCTATGGTTTAACTTGTGTATACAACAGCAGCAATATTATCTTCCTATTGTATTTATTATCAGTAATTAAAGGTGTCGGGTTTTCCGACAGTTGTAGTGAATCTGTCTGCCCCTATCCTTAATTTCATTACCTGTTCCTTTACTGTTGTTTTTCTCCTGATTTGGCTGTGCATGAATTTATTTTGAGTTTTTTTAATTATTATTCTCTACCACCGACGTGGCCACACATTAACAATGCTAACCAGCATATATACATTTTCTTCTGTCCTCTATGGACAGGGTTAGATATTTGTTTAACATATAGTTCAGGGATTTACTGAACAAATCAACTACAGGTGATTGTAGTGATATTAAAATGCTAGGTTAAGCTACAAACGTAAATACATAAATACACAGATTTTCGTATGCCGTACATAGAGTGCTCGATGTGTCTTTTACATAGTGTCACTAATGTGCATTTACAAATGTGAAATGGAATTCTGATCAGCTTCTACACATACTTTATACACATACATATACACACACATATATATACGTACATTTACATATATACATAAATATATTCACACACGTACATTTACATATATACATAAATATATTCACACATGCATACACATACATTTGTCTCTTTTACTCTATCAGAGTGAGATAGCTGATAGTGAAACTAATGTGCAATTAAGCACTTAATCACTGAAGGTGATTAAAGTGCTTTCACAAGCTCAGGTTATAGTTATATCACATTCATTAATTGTATAATTAATACATTACATGGTCAATCTAGGGTACAAGTCCAATATATCATCAAGTGTTCCAGTACTCATATAGTAGTTACAGAGTTCAGCATACCTCAGCCCAGGAGGGCGAAAGTCAGTCAATATGGGACATTCTACAATATAATGTTCAAGAGAGTGCATGCTTTCTCTTTCACAGAGTTGGCACATTGTGTACTTGACATTTGGGTTTTGAGACAGCTCCAGATACGTCTATATGCCAGGCGTATTCTGGTCACTATAACATCACATTGCCGAGTTCTTTTTCTATTAGTCCCATATGTGAATGTCTCCTCACGATATCTATCATAATATTTAATGCTACAACTTTCAGGTCTTTGTGAATTTGTTAGGTTGGTGAAATTTTTATTAGATATTTGTTTAAGTATTCTCTTTGTCACTGCTAATGAAACACCCATATTTATTTCTACTACTGGTTTTCTACAGGCTGTCTTGGCAAGCATATCATCAGTGTTATGCCTTGACATGCCAACATGTGACGGTATCCATAGGAATTTAATTTCAAATCTCTTTTCTTATGCAGCTAAAACATTCATTTGTATATAACTGACTATTTTCTGGGTGTTCTTACTATGTGCGTTCAATGCCAGGAGTGCACTCAGCGAGTCACAGTATATAAGTCCACTGCCTTTGTCTTTTAAAAAAAGACAAGGTATATGCCTGCAAGTTCGGTTTGAGTTGTACTTGCCCAGTCATTGACGCGCTTCATTGCTGTATGTACGAGAAAAGATTGTTCAAATATACTGCATGCACATCCGGTACATCGTCCACCTTCTTCTACAGAGCCATCGGTATAGCACTGATACACATCGTTACCCATACTCTGAGTAATCTCAGTGATGCTTTTCAGTGTTAACTGCTTTAATAATGTAGAGCGTACACTATCTTTCTTGGGTGCATTTACAAAATCAACGGCTAGTTCAAGTTATCCCATGGAGTAATTGGTTGATTAAACGTTAATTGAGTTGGGTACATATTTAATATATAGATGGAGTGGGCTACCTTGTAGAACCAAAATGCATAATCAGATTTCGCTCCTCTTCTATAGACCTCAGGTGAGTGTAGCATATTAGAAAGTTTAGCTTGAAACTTCATGTGTTGCTGAGATCGACTCAATGCCTTCTCGCCGAAAATTGTGTCAATAGACAAAATTCTCTCAGTTATGGTAGATAATTTTAACTCAGTTCTCACATTAACTATTCTCGTGAACTTTGGAGCCCCAAGATGAGACGTTAATGCTTGCAATGTCATTTTCGTATTGTCTTTCTGCCGCCCTTCTCATCCTGACATATTCATTCCTGGCTCTCTGGTATCTTTCTCTGCTCTCAAGTATACTGTTATTCCTATAGTTTCTCCGCCCTTTTACTCTGCTGCTGAGTTAGCCTATATCTCTGATTAAACCATGTGTTTCTCATCTTCATTTCATTTTGGACTGGGACAAACTTGTTTGCTGCTTCCTTGCACTTTTGCGTAATGTAGTCCATCATGTCTTGGGCCGTCTTTTCCCTAAGCTCTATTTCCCATGATATATCTGTTAGGAATTTTTGTTATATTCTCCTAGTTTCCCTTTCGAAATGCCAGCCTTTTGTTTTCACTACCCCACCTCGAGTTCAATAACCCTTCTTCAACCAGATACTCAAACGTCAGTACACTGTGGGCGCTCATTCCTACTGGGTCCTCAAAGCCGATTTCCCTTATGTCGGAGTCGTTCAGAGTGAAGACTAGGTCGAGTCTCGTTGGTTCATCGTTTCCTCTTATCCTAGTGGGTTCCCTGACATGTTGGCTTAGAAAGTTTCTTGTCGCCACCTCCATTAGTTTGGCTCTCCATGTATCCTCTCCTCCATGCGGTTCCAATGTTTTCCCAGTCTATCCTTCCATGATTGAAGTTCCCTCATGATGAGCAGATGGGATCTATTTCTACAGGCAGCAGATGCTGTCATCTCAATTATAGTGTTAACTGCCCTGTTGTTGTTATTGTCATACTCTTGCCTTGGTCTTCTGTCATTTGGTGGTGGGTTATATATGACTGCTACGACTATGTTTGGTCCTCCCATACTCATGGTGCCTGTTATGTAGTCTCTGAATCCCTTGCAGCCCGGGATAACCAACTCCTTGAAACTCCATTTCTTTCTCATTAGTAGGGCCACTCCACCTCCTTTCCTTCCTTCCCTCTCTTTCCTTATTACAGTGTGGTCCTGGGGAAACACTGCATTCATTATGATCCCTGAGAGTTTTGTTTCTGTGAGTCCGATTACATCTGGGTTCACTTCTTGTGCTCTTTCCCGTAGTCCACTTGCCTTGCTTATGCTCCCATGTGTGTTCGAGTACATCAACCTGAGGCTGACTCAATTCTGTCCTTTCTCAGATCATATTGCTTCCCGTGAAGCAGGGGTAACAGGGAGGGACCGGGATGGGAGGGCCTATGAAGGGGGGACCTGGGGGATCTGGGGTGTGTGGGGGATGGGACTTGATACGGGGAGGGTGGTGTAGGAGGGAGGGCTTGGGGGGGTTGGGGAGAAAAGAGAGCTTGGGGGGATTGGGGGCGGGGAAGGCTTGGGGGTTTCGGGGCGGGGGAGGCAGGCGGGGGTGAGAAGGGTAGGCTTGAGGGAGTGGGTGAGAGGGGGAGGTTTTGGAGAGAGTGGGAGAAGGGGAGACTTGGGAGGGTACTGGAGGAGGGAGGGCTTGGGGGGATTGGGGGGCACAAAAGGAAGGAGGGCTTGGGGGGGGGAGGTTGGGGGAAAGGGAGTGCTGAGAGGAATGAGGAAGAAGGAAGGGCTGAGGAGAGTGAGGGAGAAGGGAGGGCTTGGGGGTAGGGAAAATGGGAGGGCATGGGGGATTAGGGAGGGGTTGGGGGGTGGAGGAGAAGGGAGATCCTGGGGAGGGTGGGGGGAGTGTGGGGAGGGTGCCAAACGTGGGCCCCTTGGACACCAAGGGTTAGGCAGGTAGGGCATCTATTGGGTGGAGGTTGGGGGAGGTGCTTCTCTCACTGTATCTGTTGAGCTGCTTGTGGAGGGTTCCCCGCTCCCTTCTCAGATTGTAGGGCTCGGGTTGTGGCTTCCTGATTTCTTTCTTTCTCACTGCGTGCCCTCCTCACATCTGCTGCCATCATATTCTCGTCCCTTGTCATATCCCTCTGCAGGAATACTTTTTTGAACTTCTGTTCATATACTAGTCCGCTCTTCCTTGCTAACAAGTCCTCTTTTGTTCTCTCGCTCTTCAATACAACCTTTATCACTCTGTCTCCGTCCTTGTTGTACCATCCGATCCTAAAAACCTTTTCGATGTCTTAGTCAGCCCTCCCCATCTTTACCCATTTAAGGATCTCATTAACTTCATTTTTGTCCTTGTCTCTCCTTTCCACTGGACTGGTCCCTGTGTGCTGCTTAATGCCTACTATTACTACTGCTCTCTTTCGCTCTATCAGCTGGCTGCTTCCTGAGAAGAAGCCACTTCCATGGCAACTTCCCTAACTGCAGACCTAGCTTTAGGGCTCTTTTTAAGCAATTCTGCAAATGAGAGTTGTTTTGCAGAAGTCGCCTCTACAGTAGCATCACCATCTCCCTGAGGGATGGTCTGTGTCTGGTATTGTGGAGAAGTCTCCTTCAGGCTTCATATCTTCTCCATTGCTGCCCTTAGCTCATCCTGCAAGTTGGTTACCGTCTCCCTCATTACCTTTTTTTTTTTTTTGGGGAATAAAGAGGAAGGAGAGGCATAGGTGAAGGGAAGTATTGAAGTGGGAAATACAGTGAGAGGTATAAAAGCAGGCGGGCTGTCCGCCTTGCTGACACGATGTGTGGGTGTTGGCAGCTAAGCTAAGCTGGCTCCCTCTTGTCAGGGAGCTGTGAGTGTGTGAGAGGTTCTTCACATGTATTTCACCATATTTGGATGTCCATAGATGAATACTGTGTAGCATTCATATATACACACTCCGATGCTTCCACACATGTTATTCTGTTTAAGGCTCTTTATTTTATTATTATTATTTATCGAGTTGTTTATACATACATATTATTTATCGAGTTGTTCATACATACACATATATGAACTGTTCATATATACACATATATAACTCATCTGGGGATTATATACTGTGGGGCGGGGTTTTCGTCCAGAGAATCGAGGCTCTTGGGCCACCAGCTGTGGGAGCGGGGCGTCTCATCTTGGAGTAATCTTTTAAACATTGGGTCCTCTAACATTTCGATGGTGTTCCACACCCTGATGGCTTGGTGCTGCAGTCTGATGTTTAGTGGCTGTATGTTCAGGAGTTCGTGGAGCTCCTGGATTGTCTGATCATATGGTGGACGGTGTTTTGCTGCTCTCCTTAGCGCCGTATTTTGTACTGCTTGCAGTTTCTGCATGTTAGTTTTCTTTATGGTGTGCAGTGGTACTGGGGGATACTCTAGATGCGGCCGAACTAGAGCCTTATATAGGTGGATCTGAATGTTAGTACTGAGGCTTCGGAATCTTCTCAGTTTTCCTAATGCTGCTTTGGCTTTGTTTAGTCGGTCCCTTACATGAATTTGTATCCCTGTTCTATTTATCATAAGTCCCAGTATTCTGCCTACCTCCGCAAATTGGATCGGCTGGTTGTCAAGGATGATGGGGTCCGGTTTCTTTTCGCAATGTGTATTATCTGAAACTTTTGTTTGTTGGTGCTAATTTTCCATTGCTTCTCAAAGTTGTTTATGAGTTCAATTGCCGCCTTGGTCTTGTCGGCTAGTAGCGGCTTTGATGGGCCCGGTTGGCATATTATTTGGGTGACATCGTCAGCGTATGTGATGTATTCTCCATGTTGGGGGTGGGGTAGGTCAGCTGTATATATGTTGAATAGAGTCGGGGAGAGGCAGCTTCCTTGTGGTACTCCACTTTTCAGTTCTATTACGTCACCCAAGTAGCTGCCGATATTAAGCCTAGCAGTTCTATTGTCTATAAAGCTACAGAGAGTAGCAGTAAATCTCTCAGGGAGCCCTAGTTCAGATATCTTATATTTTAGGCCTGTGTGCCACACTTTGTCGAAGGCTTTCGAGACGTCCCTAAGCACTATATTACACTGATCTTTTTTCGACACTGCGTTGGCTATATGCTGGTAGATCAGGGCTATAGCTGTATGGGCCCCTATATGCTCGTAGATCAGGACTATAGCTGTATGGGCCCCTCTGCGGTTTCTAAACCCATGCTGTCTGGTGTTATACTTCCCTTCCTCTTCCATGTACTTCACAAGTCTCTGATTGATAATTTTTTCGAATATTTTACCTGGTACTTCGAGGAGGGAAATTGGCCTGTAGTTTTCAGTTTGGGTTGGGGGTTTACCCGGCTTGGGGATTAATCTTATTGTGGCATTCTTGAAGTATGTGGTGAATAGTCCAGATGCAAGAGCTGCATTTAAGATACATGTGTATTGATGGAGTGCAATCACTGGTAGGTTGGATAATACCATCTTATTTGTTTTGCTGTTGCCCGGCGCCTTGTTCTTGAAGCCCATAATTGTTTTATGGACCTCCGCAATGGTTATGTGTTTCATAAGGTGGCAGTCATCGCGTATGTTGTTAAGGTCTATTGTTTAGGTCTCATTACCCTCAGTCCTTCATTGAATTCCTCTCACATTTGCTGGAATGTTCCCCTAATTCCTGTTCTTCCCTATCCTTTGAGTATGTCCCTACCATGTTTGTCTCCCTTCAGTTGATTCCCTGAGTTAGTCTCCCTGTCATGTTTTCTCCCTATCAGAGATGAGCGGGGGGAGAGAGATGGATGAGATGAGAGAGATGAGAGAGAAGGGGGAAAGAGAGAGAAGGGGGAAAGAGAGAGAGAGAGAGAGAGAGAGAGAGAGAGAGAGAGAGAGAGAGAGAGAGAGAGAGAGAGAGAGAGAGAGAGAGAGAGAGAGAGAGAGAGAGAGAGAGAGAGAGAGAGAGAGAGAGAGAGAGGGAGAGATGGGGGAGCAGGAGAGACATGCAGTGTGAGTGTGAGAGAGGGAGAGAGTGGTTGAGAGGGAAAGAGAGAGAGGGAGCTAGTGAGAGGGGAGAGGGAGAGGAAAGAGAGAGAGAGAGTGGGAGCTAATGAGAGGTGCAAGGGGGGGGGGGGGGGGTAGAGGAGATGTTTTATCATGTTTGTGATATGTGTGTGTGTGTGTGTGTAAGTGTGCACCTAGTTGTATTCACCTAGTTGTGTTTGCGGGGGTTGAGCTTTGCTCTTTCAGCCTGCCTCTTAACTGTTAGTCAACTGTTTACAAACTACTTTTTTTCCCAACACCACACACACACACACACACACCAGGAAGCAGCCCGTGACAGCTGACTAACTCCCAGGTACCTATTTACTGTTAGGTAACAGGGACATTCAGGGTGAAAGAAACATTGCCCATTTGTTTCTGCCTTGTGTGGGAATCGAACCCGCGCCACAGAATTATGAGTCCTGCGCGCTATCCACCAGGCTACGAGGCCCCTAGGTGTGTACTCACCTAATTGTACTCACCTAATTGTGCTTGCGGGGGTTGAGCTCTGGCTCTTTGGTCCCGCCTCTCAACCGTCAATCAACTGGTGTACAGATTCCTGAGCCTATTGGGCTCTATCATATCTACATTTGAAACTGTGTATGGAGTCAGCCTCCACCACATCACTTCCTAATGCATTCCATTTACTAACTACTCTGACACTGAAAAAGTTCTTTCTAACGTCTCTGTGGCTCATTTGGGTACTCAGCTTCCACCTGTGTCCCCTTGTTCGCGTCCCGCCAGTGTTGAATAGTTCATCCTTGTTTACCCGGTCGATTCCCCTGAGGATTTTGTAGGTTGTGATCATGTCCCCCCTTACTCTTCTGTCTTCCAGTGTCGTAAGGTGCATTTCCCGCAGCCTTTCCTCATAACTCATGCCTCTTAGTTCTGGGACTAGTCTAGTAGCATACCTTTGGACTTTTTCCAGCTTCGTCTTGTGCTTGACAAGGCACGGGCTCCATGCTGGGGCCGCATACTCCAGGATTGGTCTTACATATGTGGTGTACAAGATTCTGAATGATTCCTTACACAGGTTCCTGAACGCCGTTCTGATGTTAGCCAGCCTCGCATATGCCGCAGACGTTATTCTCTTTATGTGGGCTTCAGGAGACAGGTTTGGTGTGATATCAACTCCTAGATCTTTCTCTCTGTCTGTTTCATTAAGTACTTCATCTCCTATTCTGTATCCTGTGCCTGGCCTCCTGTTTCCACTGCCTAGTTTCATTACTTTGCAGTTACTCGGGTTGAACTTCAACAGCCATTTGTTGGACCATTCACTCAGTCTATCCAGGTCATCTTGTAGCCTCCTACTATCATCCTCTGTTTCAATCCTCCTCATAATTTTTGCATCGTCGGCAAACATTGAGAGGAACGAATCTATACCCTCTGGGAGATCATTTACATATACCAGAAACAGTATAGGTCCAAGGACTGACCCCTGCGGGACTCCACTTGTGACGTCTCGCCAATCTGAGACCTCACCCCTCACACAGACTCGTTGTCTCCTGTTGCTTAGGTACTCCTCTATCCACCGGAGTACCTTCCCTCTCACTCCAGCCTGCATCTCCAACTTTCGCACTAGCCTCTTGTGTGGCACTGTATCAAAGGCTTTCTGACAATCCAAAAATATGCAGTCTGCCCACCCTTCTCTTTCTTGCCTTATTTTTGTTGCCTGGTCGTAGAATTCAAGTAACCCTGTGAGGCAGGACCTGCCATCCCTGAACCCAGGTTGATGCTGTGTTACAAAGTTCCTTCGCTCCAGATGCTCCACTAGTTTTTTTCGCACAATCTTCTCCATCAGCTTGCATGGTATGCAGGTTAGGGACACTGGCCTGTAGTTCAGTGCCTCCTGTCTATCCCCTTTCTTGTATATCGGGACTACGTTAGCTGCTTTCCAAATATCTGGCAGTTCCCCTGTTGCCAGTGATTTGTTATACACTATGGAGAGTGGTAGGCTCAGTTCTCTTGCTCCTTCCTTTAGAACCCAAGGGGAGATTCCATCTGGGCCTATAGCCTTCGTCACGTCCAACTCTAGTAAACACTTCCTTACTTCCCCACTGGTAATCTCAAACTCTTCCAGTGGTTCCTGGTTAGCTATTCCCTCACTTACCTCTGGAATTTCTCCTTGCTCTAAGGTGAAGACCTCCTGGAATTTCTTATTCAATTCCTCACACACTTCCTTGTCATTTGTAGTGAATCCTTCCGCCCCTATCCTTAATCTCATAACCTGTTCCTTTACTGTTGTTTTTCTCCTAATGTGGCTATGCAACAATTTAGGCTGAGTCTTTGCCTTGCTTGCGATGTCATTTTCGTATTGTCTTTCTGCCTCTCTTCTCATCCTGACATATTCATTCCTGGCATTCTGGTATCTTTCTCTGCTCTCCAGTGTCCTGTTATTCCTATAGTTTCTCCATGCCCTTTTACTTTGCTGCTTAGCTAGCCTACATCTTTGATTAAACCATGGGTTTCTCATCTTCATTTCTCTGTTCTCCTTTTGGACTGGGACAAACTTGTTTGCTGCGTCCTTGCACTTCTGCGTGATGTAATCCATCATATCTTGGGCCGTCTTTCCCCTGAGCTCTGTTTCCCATGCTATATCTGTTAGGAATTTTCTTATCCCCTCATAGTTTCCCTTTCGGTATGCTAACCTTTTGGTTTCGGTATCCCTCCTCGAGTTCAATAACCCTTCTTCAATCAAGTACTCAAACACCAGTACACTGTGGTGTTGTGTTTGTTCTTTGTTCTTCACACTTGAACTGTACACTTGAACTTCACACTTGAACTTCTTCACACACACTGTATTCTGCAGCGTCACATTGTTCTTCACACTTGGGTGCCACAAACAAGTCTCCCAAATGTGCCGTATATTGTCCCTTGAGGTTCGTTTCCGTTTGTTAACTTATATCCAAGACTATTATAATGACATATCACTGTACACCGTATAATTGACTGACTTATTGAGAGGCCTTACCATCAATCCAAGCATACCACAGTGCAAACAGGTGTTAAGTACAGATTATAGCTTGCTCCTGTAGGCTTGCTGGTGTCCACATTGCTGCCAGGCAAAAATCGCTGCAGCTTGTGGCTATATATCACCAGTAATCAGATTCTTGTTCCCCTTAGCACCATGTGTGTACTCACCTATTTGTACTCACCTATTTGTGCTTGCGAGGGTTGAGCTCTGGCTCTTTGGTCCCGCTTCTCAACTGTCAATCAACTGGTGTACAGGTTCCTGAGCCTATTGGGCTCTATCAGATCTACACTTGAAACTGTGTATGGAGTCAGCCTCCACCACATCATTGCCTAATGCATTCCTTTGTCAACTACTTTGACACTAAAACAATTCTTTCTATTATCTCTGGGGCTCATTTGGGCACTCAGTTTCCACCTGTGTCCCTTAGTGTGTGTGCCGCTTGTGTTAAATAGCCCGTCTTTATCTATGCTGTCAAGTCCTCTGAGAATCTTGGACATGGTGATCATATCCTCCCTAACTCTTCTGTCTTCTAGCGACGTGAGGTTTAATTCCCTTAGTCTCTCCCTCGTAGCTCATTCCTCTCAGCCCGGGTACTAGTCTGGTGGCAAACCTTTGAACTTTTATCATTTTGTTCTTATGATTGATTTTTGCTCTTATAATATGGACTCCATGCTGGAGCTGCATACTCCAGGATTGGTCTGACATAGGTTGTATACAAAGTTCTGAATGATTCCTTGAACAAGTGTCTAAAGGCCGTTCTTATGTTAGCCAACCTGGCATATGCTGCTGATGTTATCCTCTTCATATGGGCTTCAGGGGACAGGTCTGGCGTGATATCAACCCCCAGGTATTTCTCTCTCTCTGACTCGTGTACAATTTCATCTCCCAAATGATACCTTGTAACTGACCTCCTGCTCCCTACACCTATCTTCATTACATTACATTTGCTTGGGTTAAACTCTAACAACCATTTGTTCGACCAATCCTTTAGTTTGCCTAGGTCTTCTTGAAGCCTCAAGCAGTCCTCCTCGGTCTTAATCCTTCTCATAATTTTGGCATCGTCAGCAAACATTGAAAGGAATGAGTCTATACCCTCCAGGAGATCGTTCAGGTATATCAGAAACAGGATAGGACCGAGTACAGAGCCCTGTGGGACTCCACTGGTGACTTCACGCCAATCTTAGGTCTCACCTCTCACTGTAACTCTTTGCTTCCTATTCCTTAGGTATTCCCTTATCCACTGGAGCACTTTACCAGTTACTCCTGCCTGTCTCTCCAGCTTATGTACCAGTCTCTTATGGGGGACTGTTTCAAAGGCTTTCCGACAGTCCAAAAAAATGCAGTCTACCCAGCCTTCTCTTTCTTGCTTAATCTTTGTCACATGATCGTAGAATTTTATTAAGCCAGTAAGGCAAGATTTACCCTTCCTGAACCCATGTTGGCGATTTGTCACGAAGTCCCTTCTCTTCAGATGTGTTACTAGATTTTTTCTCACGATCTTCTCCGTCACTTTGCATGGTATACAAGTTAAGGACACTGGCCTGTAGTTCATTGCCTCTTGTCTGTCACCTTTTTTGTATATTGGGACCACATTAGCCGCCTTCCATATTTCTGGTAGGTCTCCCATCTCCAGTGACCTACTATACACTACGGAGAGTGGCAAGCAGAATGCCTCTGCACACTCCTTCAATACCCATGGTGAGATCCCTTCTGGACCAACAGCGTTTCTCACTTCCAGATCCAACAGGTGTCTCTTGACCTCTTCTCTCGTAATTTCGAACCCTTCCAAGGCCGCCTGGTTTACTGCGCCCTCTATTGTTCTATTGTGAAGACCTCCTGGAACCTCTTGTTGAGTTTCTCATACACCTCTGTGTGTACTCACCTATTTGTACTCACCTATTTGTACTTGCAGGGGTTGAGCTTTGGCTCCTTGGTCCCACCTCTCAACTGTCAATCAACTGGTGTACAGATTCCTGAGCCTACTGGGCTCTATCATATCAACATATGAAACTGTGTATGGAGTTAGCCTCCACCACATCACTGCCTAATGCATTCCATCCGTTAACTACTCTAACACTGAAAAAGTTCCTTCTAACGTCTCTGTGGCTCATGTGGGTACTCAGTTTCCACCTGTGTCCCCTTGTTCGCGTCCCACCAGTGTTGAATAGTTTATCCTTGTTTATCCGGTCGATTCCTCTGAGGATTTTGTAGGTTGTGATCAAGTCTCACCTTACTCTTCTGTCTTCCAGTGTCGTAAGGTGCATTTCCCGCAGTCTTTCCTCGTAACTCATGCCTCTTAGTTCTGGGACTAGTCTAGTGGCATACCTTTGGACTTTTTCCAGCTTCGTCTTGTGCTTATGGGCTCCATGCTGGGGCCGCATGCTCCAGGATTGGTCTTTTATATATGTGGTGTACAAGATTCTGAATGATTCCTTATACAGGTTCCTGAACGCTGTTCTGATGTTAGCCAGCCTTGCATATGCCGCAGACGTTATTCTTTTTATGTGGACTTCAGGAGACAGGTTTGGTGTGATATCAACTCGTATATCTTTCTCTCTGTCCGTTTCATTAAGTACGTTTCATTACTTTGCATTTACTTGGGTTGAACTTCAACAGCCATTTGTTGGACCATTCACTCAGTCTGTCTAGGTCATCTTGTAGCCTTCTACTATCGTCCTCAGTTTCAATTCTCCTCATAATTTTTGCATCATCGGCAAACATTGAGAGAAACGATTCTATACCCTCTGGGAGATCATTTACATATATATCAGAAACAGTATAAGTCCAAGGACTGACCCCTGCGGGACTCCACTCGTAACGTCTCGCCAATCTGAGACCTCACCCCTCACACTGACTCGTTGTGTCCTGTTGCTTAGGTACTCCTGTATCCAAGGAAGTATCTTCCTTTTCACTCCAGCCTGCATCTCCAGCTTTTTCACTAGCTTTTTGTGTGGCACTGTATCAAAGGCTTTCTGCAAAGCCAAAAATATGCAGACTGCCCACCCTTCTCTTTCTTGCCTTGCCTTTCTTGCCACAACTCGGTGTGTGTGTGTGTGTGTTATTATATTGTGGGTTGTTGGTATTGTCGTGTTGATTCTTCTTTATGGACAGCCCTACCCACAACTCGGTAGAGTGTTTATACTTTACCAGGAGATCACCCTGGGCGCTTCTGGTTCTTGGAGAGGGGCGTCTTCCTCGTCGGCCACCTCTGTCTTTATCACTACCAAGAGAGGGTATTCAATGGCTTGGCAGTCTCCTGACTCATCTCCTCGGATGTCAGTCAGGTTCGCACTCTCAGGTGTCCCACCCGTGCCGTGGCCTTCTGGGCACTCCTCTGGCACAGTCTCCGCCATGACTCTTGACAACACCTTTGTCCCGCACAAGTCATTCCCCAGGATCACTTGGACTCCTGGAATAGGTATGCCGGGGCATACTCCCAACATCACCTCTGCCGACACATATTCCGACCTTAGCTGGACAGCACATACGGGCATGTCACTCTCTGACAATTACCCAGCTACTTTCATCTTCCCACTGCCAGCTAACCGTCGATCATTCCCAATCAGGCTTCTCGTAATCAAGCTCTGATTAGCTCCGGTATCTCTTAAGATACCAACTTCTACCTCAGGTTGGCCTCCTATACTGATCCAACCTTTGGTCATGAACGGCCTATATCTCTCGTTCACTAAGTTCATTATCTGTGGTTTGTCTTGGAACACATTAGTATATTTACTTCGGGGGTCACACATATCCAGGGTTACCACTTTTTTGCCCTGCCTACAATCTCGCATCACGTGACCCAATCAGTTACAATTGTAACATCTCATCTGGGAAAAGTCTCTTCTATATGTACCAGAGTAGCTCTGACTTTGCCCACTCGCATGAGAGTTCCTCGGGCCAGGCACACTACCTGCACTCTGTGGGGCTTTACTGGACTCTTGATTTCCTGCATCACGATTAGTTTCCCGTTTAACTCCTCCATCTTCACTTTCAGACGCGACTTACGCGACCTACTCTTTTGAGGTTTAGGGTACTTACGTTTATCTGCCCATTTATCAAAATTCTTCTCACCCCAGACTCCTCTGGGTCTTTCATAATTTCTTCCTCCCCAGACTCCACTGGGTCTGCCATTGCTGCGTCTCGCCTCGCTTCTCACTCTGTTCTCCCACAAGCTCTTGTATGCTTCCGTAATTATATCCGATCTATCTGCGGCATCTTTCACCTCCTTTATCCCTGCTTCTTGGATCTTGAACTTTGTTTCGGGATGCATCATCTCCAAGAACTTTTCCATGACCATCAGTTGTTCCAGGTCAGCGTAAGATCCAACTCCAGGAGCCTCAATCCACTTCTGGAATCGTCTTTCCAGATCCCTTGCTGTCTCAGCAAAGGTACATGCTCCAACTTTGATCATCTCTCTGAAGCGCTTCATATAAGCTTCTTGGGATAGCTGAAACGAGCGCAATATGCTGCTCTTTACTGTGGCATAATCCTGGCACTCTTCCAGTGACAATTGGGTGTATGTCTCCCTGGCTGCACCGGTCAATCTTAACTGGACCAGCTGGGCCCATTCCTCCTGTGGCCACTCCTTGATACTGGCTACTTTTTCAAAATGCTCGAAGAAGCTCTCTGCCTCTTCGGGAACAAACAAGGGAATGTCCTTCTCCCTAACCCTAACATCTGGTGAGTGTGATACCTGGGTGGTGCTCTCTGGCAACCCATGTTCAATCCTTTGTTCAGCTAAGGTTCTATTCGCTTCTATCTGCATTTGTTTCGTTTTCTCTTTTTCTTTTTCGATCTGGGCTTTTTCTTTTTCTTGTTCCAACTCCAGTTCCCTTATTCTGGTTTTCTCTTTTTCTTTCTCCACCTCTAGCCTTACTTTCTCTTTTTCTACCTCGTCTGGCTTTCTCTTTTCTACTTCCAGCCTGGTATTCTCTTTTATCTGGAGTTCTAATTTCATCTTTTCCAGCTGGAACTGTCTCCCCTTGTCCTCACGCTGGATCTGGAGCTCTACCTGGAACCTCTCCAAGCTCCTATTCCGGCTACTCCTGCTACAGCGGCTACTCTTGCTGCTCCTACTCGATCCCTGGGACCTCACTTCATCCTGCCCATCATCCTCCTTTCCACTTTCAGCTCCTTTCTGGGCTCCTTACTCTGCTGCTTCACTTTTGGCTCTTAACTGCCTCAGGATCTCATCCTTCATCCCAGCTACTTTAGATGCTTTCAACCTAATGCCACATTTTTCTGCTATTTGTTATAATTGATCCTTCGTGACAACCATCCAAGTCCTCAGGCTTGCCTGACTCCACAAATGCTTGCACCTTATCCATCTTGTCCTGTAAATCTTCCCAAGACAGAGAATATACACCTGCGGTCACACAGTGTATCTATTTCACCAAGGGGTGCACCAATCCACTCTTGGACAGGGTGTGGGTGTGTCAGTTCAGTCTCCCGGACACAGGCCCCCAATTTATTATATTGTGGGTTGGTGGTGTTGTCGTGTTGATCCTTCTTTATGGACAACCCAACCCACAACTCGGTAGAGTGTTTATACTTTACCAGATCACCCTGGGCGCTTCTGGTTCTTGGAGAGGGGCTCAACGTCACACGTTTAAGGGATGTGGCTCCAATACTTAGCCTCGTTGTCACGTGTACACACCCACTCGAGCCGCTGTGACTCCCCACTCTCTTCTTAGGTGATATGATCTCCTCATTCCCCCTTTGACTTACTAGTTTTCTGTTCTACCCTGTCCACAGCAGTACTTCTTGGTTCTTTCTCTCTCTCTCCCCCCTTTTTTACTACTTCCTGGGAAGCCTCACTAGGACAA
Source organism: Procambarus clarkii (assembly GCF_040958095.1). Classification (NCBI taxonomy): domain Eukaryota; kingdom Metazoa; phylum Arthropoda; class Malacostraca; order Decapoda; family Cambaridae; genus Procambarus; species Procambarus clarkii. The sequence continues at coordinate 11,236,955 of NC_091181.1, read as the reverse complement.
GGGCAAACACCAGCAAAGTGGGATACATTTACTGGACAAAGCACATACACGATACATACACACATATAATAATAATGAATCCTATACTCTATAATATTACAATCAGGGTGTACTCCAACACCATCAGAACTCTATCATCTGCTTATCAAGTGGTATCCTATCTCCTGATTCACCACCTAATATTACCAACCTCCTCAGGTAGATCAAGTCCTATAATACAATGTTGCACTATCAGCAAGAGAATATATATATATATATATATATAAACATGTACAAGGAAAATCAGCGTATGAATGCAATAACACATATATATCAGTATAAATGTTCCTTGATACACAACAATGATCCATCGATCACCCTATCAGTCCTAGAACACATACATCAGTAGGTAATCCAGCCTACGACTGTAACACTATACTTCAGTATAAACACTCCTCGGCACAAGAATGGCAAACAATCACCCACCTTTCACTGCGTCTTACACGCTAAGGACAACCAAACCCTCTATCAACTCCCTGCAAGTAATCCACCAGAACTTCCCTTCCACATCTGGAAGTTCACTACCCTCATCTCTTCAGGTTCTTCCGGGGTTATCTACCAGGATCCTCTGCAGCTCCTCCAGGCTGCTACACCATGAAGTTTTCCTTGGGCAACTATGGTGCTCACTTCAATCACTTCTACTAGGGTCCTCCACAGCTCTCCTGGCTGCTACACCATGAAGTTTCCTCGAACAACTATGGTGCTTCACCACCTCTACAGAAGCACGTGACACTCCTCTTCACTGCTTCTCCTCACAGCTCGAGGTCCTCTCCTCTACTACCTTGGAGTCTCATCAACTACTCCCTCTGTGCGGGCTTCGAAGTTCTCAGCAACTTCTTCCCCAAAGACAAACCTGCAACCCTGTGACAATCCAATAAAAATGTTTCCTTATAAACACATAGACGAAATAATCCACACAATGTGTTTGAATCCAACATCTATCTCCTCTCTACATGCAGTGAGACTGGACTCACCTGTTGGGCTGGTCCATGCTCCGCCTTGCCTGGCGGGCGGCCCCTCAACTCTGGGAGGGTCTTCCGCAGCTAGTCAGTCACCTGCCAGCGCTTAGAGGAAACGGACGTCGCTCCGTGTTCCTCCCTCTCCACTCTCTTATTTTAGGCCTTCTGCCTTATCAAAACATGTCTAACTTATCAATAAACATTGCTACTGTCGCTGGTCACACGACCAACTATAGGTAATCACTATGAACTGGCTTAAATCGTGCTTACCACAGATTGCCTAGTCGAGGGCGCACCTCCCTCTGACTGAGTCTGATCAGGGTGCTCCCACAGCCCACGAAAATGTCTCTGGGCGGCTTGATACTCTCCTCGCTGTCCAGGACTTGAGACCACAACTCGATCCAGCTCGATTCCACAGCTGGCACGTCTGCACACTTCTCTTCTCTTGGAGAAATATCACTAGGGGTTCCTTTCTGATGGGAGCTCAAACGAAGCACAGCTTCCCCCTGCGATGTTTGGCACTCAAGTGAGATCAAAGCCCTCCAGAAGCAGCCTCACGCTCCAGCAAATTGTCCACATCTCCTAACCAGTCATTTATCTATTTTCTTTTTCACTGCCCATAATTTCAAATTGTTCATCAAATCCAACCAGCTATTTTACGTCTGTGTTATTGCCTTCATATTTCCCAGACCTTATAGTCAGGTCAGGCTTGATAGAATAATTCTCAAAGGGGAGACTCGTTTTTCGGCTGCCTGGGATCATAACAGTGTGTGTGTGTGTGTGTGTGTGTGTGTGTGTGTGTGTGTGTGTGTGTGTGTGTGTGTGTGTGTGTGTGTGTGTGTGTGTGTGTGTGTGTGTGTGTGTGTGTGTGTGTGTGTGTGTGTGTGTGTGTGTGTGTGTGTGTGTGCGTGTGTATGTGTGTGTGTGTGTGTGTGTGTGTGTGTGTGTGTGTGTGTGTGTGTGTGTGTGTGTGTGTGTGTGTGTGTGTGTGTGTGTGTGTGTGTGTGTGTTTACTAGTTGTGTTTTTGCAGGGGTTGAGCTTTGCTCTTTCGGCCCGCCTCTCAACTGTCAATCAACTGTTTACTAACTACTTTTTTTTTTTTTTTTTTTTTCACACCACACACACACACACCCCAGGAAGCAGCCCGTGACAGCTGACTAACTCCCAGGTACCTATTTACTGCTAGGTAACAGGGGCACTTAGGGTGAAAGAAACTTTGCCCATTTGTTTCTGCCTCGTGCGGGATTCGAACCCGCGCCACAGAATTACGAGTCCTGCGCGCTATCCACCAGGCTACGAGGCCCCCCAGAGGGGGGCCCCGTAGCCTGTGTGTGTGTGTGTGTGTGTGTGTGTGTGCATGCGTGCATTTGTACAAGTGGTGTAATTACCTAAGTGTAGTTACAGGATGAGAGCTATGCTCGTGGTGTCCCGTCTTCCCAGCACTCTTTGCCATATAATGCTTTGAAACTACTGACGGTCCTGGCCTCCTCCACCTTTTCACCTAACTTGTTCCAACCGTCTATCACTCTGTTTGCGAAAGTGCATTTTCATATATTTCTTCGGCATCTGTGTTTAGCTAGTTTAAATCTATGACCTCTTGTTCTTAAAGTTCCATGTCTCAGGAAATCTTCCCTATCGATTTTATCAATTCCTGTTACTATTTTGTATGTAGTGATCATATCGCGTTTTTTTTTCTTCAGTCTTCTAGTTTTGGCATATTTAATGCCTCTAACCTCTCCACGTTGATTTTGCCCTTCAGTTCTGGGAGCCACTTAGTAGCATGTCTTTGCACCTTTTCCAGTTTGTTGATGTGCTTCTTAAGATATGGGCACCACACAACCGCTGCATATTCTAGCTTTGGCCTAACAAAAGTCGTGAAAAATTTCTTTAGTATATCACCATCCATGTATTTGAAAGCAATTCTGAAGTTAGAAAGCGTGGCATAGGCTCGTAATTACAATTATTACTTAACCTATTATAGGTATAGGTTAAGTAATAATTGTAATTACGAAGCAAAATAAGATGCTTATATTAACGTACTAAGAAGGTTAGGTAAGGTCGGTGTTTTCTATGAAGCTTTTCAAGGTAAACTAGTATGTTTAGTATGTCACATATGCACGAATTTAATAAGTCAATATTGACTAAAAGAAAGTGCGAGAACGGGTTGAGCTGTGCAGCAATTTAGATTGCTGCACAGCTCAACCTGTGCAGCAATCTTTGCTTTGCTTGCAATGTCATTTTCGTATTGTCTTTCTGCCTCTATTCTCATCCTGACATATTCATTCCTGGCATTCTGGTGCCAGAATGTTCCAGAATTCCTGGCACTATGGTGTCACTGTGGTTCTGTGTGTGTGTGTACTCACCTAATTGTACTCACCTAATTGTGTCTACAGGATCGAGTATTGACTCTTGGATCCCGCCTTTCGAGCATCGGTTGTTTGCAACAATGACTATGGTCCCATTTCCTTATCGTACCTAGTTTTAAAATTATGAATAGTATTTGCTTCCACAACCTGTTCCTTAAGTGCATTTCATTTTCCCACTACTCTCACGCTAAAAGAAAACTTCCTAACATCCCTGTGACTCTCTGAGTTTCCAGCTTCCACCCATGTCCCCTCATTCTGTTACAATTCCCTGTGAACATTTCGTCTATGTCCACTCTGTCAATCCCCCTGAGTATTTTATACGTTCCTATCAAGTCCCCCCTCTCCTTTCCTCTTTCTAGTGTCGTAAGGCACAGTTCCCTCAGGCGCTCCTCATACCCCATCCCTCGTAACTCTGAGACGAATCTTGTTGCAAACCTCTGAACCTTTTCCAGTTTCCTTATATGCTTCTTCAGATGGGGACTCCATGATGAGGCGGCATACTCTAAGCCTGGCCTCACATAGTCAGTAGAAAGCTCCCTAAATTCCTCCTAACTTAGGTTTCTGAATGATGTTCTAACTTTTGCCAGTGTAGAGTACGCTGCTGTAGTTATCCTATTTATATGTGCTTCAGGAGATAGATTAGGTGTTACGTCCACGCCCAGGTCTCTTTCTCGCGTCATCACAGGTAGGCAGTTCCCCATCTATGTGTACTGTCCCTTTGGTCTCCTATATCCTAGTCCCATTTCCATAACTTTACATTTGCTCGTGTTGAACTCCAGTAGCCCAGTAGAACTCCAGAAATTTGTGTGCGTGTGTACTCACCTAATTGTACTCACCTATTTGTGCTTGCGGGGGTTGAACTTTGCCTTTTTGGTCCCGGCTCTCAACTGTCAATCAACTGGTGTATCCTAGCATCCTGAGCCTACTGGGCTCTATCATATCTACATTTGAAACTGTGTATGGAGTCAGCCTCCACCACATCACTGCCTAATGCATTCCATTCGTTAACTACTCTGACACTGAAAAAGTTCCTTCTAATGTCCCTGTGGCTCATGTGGGTACTCAGTTTCCACCTGTGTCCCCTTGTTCGCATACCACCAGTGTTGGATAGTTTATCCTTGTTTACCCGGTCGATTCCCCTGAGGATTTTGTAGATTGTAATCATATCTCCCCTTACTCTTCTGTCCTTCGGGGTCGTAAGGTGCATTTCCCGCAGCCCTTTCCTCGTAACTCGTGCCTCTTAGTTCTGGGACTAGTCTAGTGGCATACCTTTGGACTTTTTCCAGCTTCGTCTTGTACTTGACAAGGTACGGGCTCCATGCTGGGGCCGCATACTCCAGGATTGGTCTTACATATGTGGTGTACAAGATTCTGAATGATTCCTTATACAGGTTCCTGAACGCTGTTCTGATGTTAGCCAGCCTCGCATATGCCGCAGACGATTTTCTTTTTATGTGGGCTTCAGGAGACAGGTTTGGTGTGATATCAACTCCTAGCTCTTTCTCTCTGTCCGTTTCATTAGGTACTTCATCTCCTATTCTGTATCCTGTGTCTGGCCTCCTGTTTCCACTGCCTAAGTTCATTACTTTGCATTTACTCGGGTTGAACTTCAGCAGCCATTTGTTGGACCATTCACTCAATCTGTCTAGGTCATCTTGTAGCCTCCTACTATCATCCTCTGTTTCAATCCTCTTCATAATTTTTGCATCATCAGCAAACATTGAGAGAAACGATTCTATACCCTCTAGGAGATTATTAACATATATCAGAAACAGTATAGGTCCAAGGACTGACCCCTGCGGGACTCCATTTATAACGTCTCGTCAATCTGAGAACTCACCCCTCACACTGACTCGTTGTCTCCTGTTGCTGTTGCTTAGGTACTCCTTTATCCAATGGAGTACCTTCCCTTTCACACCGGCCTGCATCTCCTGCTTTTTCACTAGCCTATTGTGTGGTACTGTATCAAAGGCTTTCTGTCAATAAAAAAAATATGCAGTCTGCCAACCCTTCTCTTTCTTGCCTGGTCGTAGAATTCAAGTAACCCTGTGAGGCAGGACCTGCCATCCCTGAACCCATGTTGATGCTGTGTTACAAAGTTCTTTCGCTCCAGATGTTCTACTAGCTTTCATCGCACAATCTTCTCCATCAGCTTGCATGGTATGCAGGTTAGGGACTCTGGCCTATAGTTCAGTGCCTCCTGTCTATCTCCTTTCTTGTATATCGGGACTACGTTTGCTGCTTTCCAAATTTCTGGCAGTTCCCCTGTTGCCAGTGATTTGTTGTACACTATGGAGAGAGGCAGGCACAGTTCTTCTCCTCCTTCCTTTAGTATCCAAGGGGAGATTCCATCTGGGCCTATTGCCTTTGTCACATCCAACTCTAGTAAACACTTCCTTACTTCCCCGCTGGTATTCTCAAACTCTTCCAGTGGTTCCTGGTTTGCTATTCCCTCTCTTATCTCTGGGATTTCTCCTTGTTCTAAGGTGAAGACCTGGAATTTCTTATTCAGTTCCTCACACACTTCCTTATCATTTGTAGTGAATCCTTCTTCCCCTATTCTTTATTTCATAACCTGTTCCTTTACTGTTGTTTTTCGCCTGATGTGGCTATGCAGCCATTTTTGGCTGAGTCCTTGCCTTGCTTGCGATGTCATTTTCGTATTGTCTTTCTGCCTCTCTTCTCATCCTGACATATTCATTCCTGGCATTATGATATTTTTCTCTGCTATCATGTGTCCTGTTATTCCTAGTTTCTCCATGCCCTTTTACTTTGCTGCTTAGCTAGCCAAGATCTTTGTTGTAACCATGGGTTTCTCATCTTCATTTTACTGTTTTCCTTTTGGAATGGGACAAACTTGTTTGCTGCGTCATTGCACTTCTGCGTAATGTAGTCCATCATGTTTTGGGCCGTCTTTCCCCTGAGCTCTGTTTCCCATGCTATATCTGTTAGGAATTTTCTTATCTCCTCATAGTTTTCCTTTCGGTATGCTAACATTTGGTTTTCGGTATCCCTCCTCGAGTTCAATAACCCTTCTTCAAGCAAGTACTCAAACACCAGTGCACAGTGGTCGCTCATTCCTACTGGGGCATGAAAACCGATTTCTCTTATGTCGGAGTCGTTCAGAGTGAAAACTAGGTCGAGTCTCGCTGGTTCGTCATTTCCTCTCATCCTTGTGGGTTCACTGATATGCTGGGTTAAAAAGTTTCTAGTCACCACCTCCAATAGTTTGGTTCTCCACGTATCCTTGCCTCCATGCGGTTCCTTGTTCTCCCAGTCAATCCTTCCGTGATTGAAGTCCCCCATGATGAGCAGGTGGGATCTGTTTCTACAGGCAGCAGAGGCTGCCCCTCTCAATTATAGTGTTAACTGCCATGTTGTTGTTTTCATACTCTTTCCTTGGTCTTCTGTCATTTGATGGAGGGTTATATATTACTACTACTACTATTTTTGGTCCTCACATTGTCATGGTGCCTGCTATGTAGTCTCTGAAACCCTCACAGCCCGGTATAGCTATCTCCTTAAAACTTCATTACCTTTCTCATGAGTAGGGTCACTCCACCTCCTCCCCTACCTTCCCTCCCTTTCCTTATTACTGTGTACTCATAGGGAAACACGGCATTCATTATGATTCCAGAGAGTTTTGTTTCAGTGAGTCCGATTACATCTGGGTTCACTTCTTGTGCTCTTTCCCTTAGTTCACTTGTCTTGCTTGTGATCCCATCTATGTTCGAGTACATCACCCTGAAACTGACTCTCTTCTGCTTCTCCTCTGGTTGGAACCTATGGGATCTGGGGTGAGGGGGAGCTAGGAGGATCTGGTACGGGAAGACTGGTGGAGGAGGAAGGGCTTGAGGGGCTGGGGGGGGAGGGGTAGGGTAAGGGGGTGGGTGACAGGGGGAGGGTAGGGGGGAGAGTGAGAGGGGGTGGGCTGGGGGGTGAGAGGGGGAGGGTTGGGGGAGCATGAGGGGAGGAGAGGCTTGGGGGGATGGGGGTTTGGGAGGCAGAAAAGGGGGGATGGCGTGGGTGGAAAGGGAAGGCTGAGGTGGGTGAGGAAGAGGGAAGGGTTTAGGGGAGTGGTGGAGGGGGAGGGGGGAAGGCTTAGGTGGGGTGGGGGCTTAGGGGGGTGGGGCAGAACGGAGGGCTTGGGGGTGGGAGAGACGGGAGGGCATGTGGGAGAAGGGAGGGCTTGGGGGATGGGGGAGAAGGGAGGTCCTGGGGTGAGTGGGAGGAGGGGGGGTGAGTGGGAGGAGGGGGGGTAAGTGGGAGGAGGGGGGTGGGGGGGGGTATGGTGCCGTAGGTGGGTACTTAGTGGGGGGCTGACAGGGGATGGGGCAGGTAGGGTGTCTGTTGGGTAGAATGTGGGGGTGGTGCCCCACTCCCTGTGGCTGTTGCACTGTTTGAGGAGGATTCCCCACTCCCCTCCGGGGATGTAGGGATCGGGATTGTGGCTCTCTGATTCCTTTCTATCTCCCTGCACGCCTTCCTGACGTCTGCTGCCTGCTTTCTCTCTTCCCTTGTCATATCCCTCTGCAGGAATACTTTTTTGAACTTCTGTACATTTGCTAGACCGCTCTTCCTTGCTAACAGTTCCTCTTTCGTGATTTTGCATGAATCATGAATACCACCTTTATCATCCGGTCTCTGTCCTTGTTGTACTTTCCAAGCCTGAAAACCTTCTCAACATTTTGTTCATTTCCCTCAATCCTTACCTCTTTAAGGATCTCGGTAACTATGTTTTTGTCCTTGTCTCTCCACGCCTTTGGGCTAGTCCCTGTTTGCTCTTTAATTAATGCCTGCTACTACTACTGCTCTTTTTCTCTCTATCAGCCAGCTAGTACATCTAGCTGCTTCCTGAGAGGAAGCCACTTCCATGGCAACTTCCCTAACTACAAACCTAGCTTCAGGGCTCTCTTTAAGCATTTCAGCAAATGAGAGCTATGTTGTGGAGGACCCCCTCCACAGTAGCATTTCTATCTTCCTGAGGTACGGTTTGTGTCTGGTATTGCAGAGGAGTCTCCTTCAGAGACTCCTCTGAAGCAGACTCCTCTCCTCCTTCAATCTTATCTCCTCCTTTGCTGCCTTTAGTTAATCCTGCAGGTTGGCTACTGTCTCCCTCATTACCCTCAGTCCTTCACTCAATTCATCCCACATTTGCTGGAATACTCTCTTCATCCAGGCTTCCGGTTCCATCACATTCTCTGAGTTTGTTCCAGCAGTGATTGTCTTCTTGAGTTTGTCACCCCGAATTCGTGTCCCTTCCATGTTTACCCTATGAGAGAGAGAGAGAGAGAGAGAGAGAGAGAGAGAGAGAGAAACAGGGAGAGAAAAAGAATGGGGGGGGGGAGAAAGAAAAGAGAGAGAGATAGAGAGAGGGAGAGAGAAAGGGGGGAGAGAGAGAGAGAGAGAAAGGGGGGAGAGGGAGGAGAGAAGAGAATGAGGGGGAGAGGGAGAAGGGGGAGAGAGAGAGAGAGTGGGGGGGGGGGGGGGGAGAGAGAGCACATGCACACACTGTGTGTGTGCGTGTGCGTGTGTGTGTGTACTCACCTAGTTGTGTTTGTGGGGGTTGAGCTCTGGCTCTTTGGTCCCGCCTCTCAACCGTCAATCAACAGGTGTACAGAGTCGTGAGCCTATTGGGCTCTATCATATCTACACTTGAAACTGTGTATGGAGTCAGCCTCCACCACATCACTTCCTAATGCATTCCATTTGTCAACCACTCTGACACTAAAAAAGTTCTTTCTAATATCTCTGTGGCTCATTTGGGCACTCAGTTTCCACCTGTGTCCCCTTGTGCGTGTTCCCCTTGTGTTAAATAGACTGTCTCTATCTACCCTATCAATTCCCTTCAGAATCTTGAATGTGGTGATCATGTCCCCTCTAACTCTTCTGTCTTCCAGCGAAGTGAGGTTTAATTCCCGTAGTCTCTCCTCGTAGCTCATACCTCTCAGCTCGGGTACTAGTCTGGTGGCAAACCTTTGAACCTTTTCCAGTTTAGTCTTATCCTTGACTAGATATGGACTCCATGCTGGGGGTGCATACTCCGGGATTGGCCTGACATATGTGGTATACAAAGTTCTAAATGATTCTCTACACAAGTTTCTGAATCCCGTTCGTATGTTGGCCAGCCTGGCATATGCCGCTGATGTTATCCGCTTGATAAGTGCTGCAGGAGACAGGTCTGGCGTGATATCAACCCCCAAGTCTTTTTCCTTCTCTGACTCCTGAAGAATTTCCTCTCCCAGATGATACCTTGTATCTGGCCTCCTGCTCCCTACACCTATCTTCATTACATTACATTTGGTTGGGTTAAACTCTAACAACCATTTGTTCGACCATTCCTTCAGCTTGTCTAGGTCTTCTTGAAGCCTCAAACAGTCCTCTTCTGTTTTAATCCTTCTCATAATTTAAGCATCGTCTGCAAACATTGAGAAAAATGAATCGATACCCTCCAGGAGATCATTTACATGTATCAGAAACAAGATAGGACCGAGTACAGAGCCCTGTGGGACTCCACTGGTGACTTCACGCCAATCGGAGGTCTCACCCCTCACCGTAACTCTCTGCTTCCTATTGCTTAGATACTCCCTTATCGACTGGAGCACCTTACCAGCTACACCTGTCTGTCTCTCCAGCTTATGTACCAGCATCTTATGCGGTGTTGTGTCAAAGGCTTTCCGACAATCCAAGAAAATGCAGTCCGCCCAGCCCTCTCTTTCTTGCTTAATCTTTGTCACCTGATCGTAAAATTCTATGAAGCCTGTAGGGCAAGATTTACCCTCCCTGAACTCATGTTGGCGATTTGTCACGAAGTCCCTTCTCTGCAGATGTGTTACCAGGTTTTTTCTCACGATCTTCTCCATCACCTTGCATGGTATACAAGTCAAGGACACTGGCCTGTAGTTCAGTGCCTCTTGCCTGTCGCCCTTTTTGTATATTGGGACCACATTTGCCGTCTTCCATATTTCTGGGAGGTCTCCCGTCTCCAGTGACTTACTACACACTATGGAGAGTGGCAAGCAAAGTGCCTCTGCACACTCTTTCAGTACCCATGGTGAGATCCCATCTGGACCAACAGCCTTTTTAACATCCAGATCCAGCAGGTGTCTCTTGACCCCCTCTCTCGTAATTTCGAACTCTTCCAAGGCCGCCTGGTTTACCTCCCTTTCTCCTAGCACAGTGACCTCACCTTGTTCTATTGTGAAGACCTCCTGGAACCTCTTGTTGAGTTCTTCACACACCTCTCTGTCATTCTCTGTATACCTGTCCTCGCCTGTTCGAAGTTTCAATACCTGTTCCTTCACTGTTGTTTTCCTTCTGATGAGACTGTGGAGTAGCTTTGGTTCGGTCTTGGCTTTGTTTGCTATATCATTTTCAAAATTTTTCTCTGCTTCTCTTCTCACTCTGACGTACTCATTCCTGGTTCTCTGGTATCTCTCTCTGCTTTCTGGTGTTCTGTTATTCCGGAAGTTCCTCCACGCCCCTTTGTTCAGTTTCTTCGCTTCCATACATGCCCTATTATACCATGGATTCTTCTGTTGCTTCTCGGATTTTTCCCTTTGGGACGGGATGAACCTGTTTACTGCCTCCTGACACTTTTGGGTAACATAGTCCATCATACCCTGTACAGACTTATCGAGAGATAGTGGGAGAGAGAGAGAGTGGGAGAGATAGAGAGTAGGAGAGAGAGAGAGTGGGAGAGATGGAGTGGGAGAGGGAGAGAGTGGGGAGGGGAAGAGTGTGTGTATGGGCGATGCGGGGGACTGGGGGTGGGGGGGGCGGAGATGGCGACCAGTTCAGGTCAGGTCAGATGGGGGGGTCAAGAGGGGGGGGGGGGATAGTAAGGTCCTGATCCCAGGTGTTAATGCCTTTTCCCCTGACTGAACGATTGTGTGAGTGTTTACTAGTTGTGTTTACTAGTTGTGTTTTTGCGGATGTTGAGCTTTGCTCTTTCGGCCCGCCTCTCAACTGTCAATCAGCTGTTTACTAAGTACTTTTTTTTTTTTTGTGTGTGTGTGTGTGTGTGTGTGTGTGTGTGTGTGTGTGTGTGTGTGTGTGTGTGTGTGTGTGTGTGTGTGTGTGTGTGTGTGTGTGTGTGTGTGTGTGTGTGTGTGTGTGTGTGTGTGTGTGTGTGTGTGTGTGTGTGTGTGTGTGTGTGTGTGGAAATACCTGTAGGAGGAGTTTACGTATTTGAAATTAATAAATTAATTGTGGACTGTAAATCAGTTGGTAAATAAGTGGACAGTAATTTTGGTAATTATTAATACAAATATATTCCAAACTTGGCAGATTTAAATGGTTAGTAGATTAGGCTAGATCATGTAATTTATTTAATCAATATGATTTTATTTTAATGTTTAATTTATCAATTCAATTTGTTTATTATTACTTGTTTTTCCCTTGGGTTAATATATATTTGGACAGCTTAGGTGTTCTGTTGATATAGTTTTGGTACAAGAGCGTCCACTATCATAATGTGTACACGTGATCAATGGAGGCTCCCCGAGATTATACCGCCAGAGCGTCGGATTACAGTTACATGCCTTACTATTGGCCAATACATACTAGGAACCGTGCACCGGGAACTGTTACTTCCCAGGAGTCGACGGGTCCAAATTGTGCAGTGAGACCCGACGATCACCCGTAATGAAGTAATAAGCCGGTGCTAACTGGCTGCCACGTATGTTGAGTCACTGGGGGAAAGATGGCTTCTCCCTCCTTCCCCAACCGTTTATATTGACACTTAATTATCTTGTTGATTTCGGGAAGGATGGAATATTAAATCAGATCAGATAAAGAGCATAAATATTTATTTCATGAATAGCAGCTAAGCTATGTTTTATATTTATTTAATGAAAATAGTTATAATAATTCATTTGTTAACTCTCTTGTATATGTACCAATATAATACATCACATCATCATCCCTTTGATTTATCTACTTAAGAAAATTAGAGGAATTACTCGCAATTTTTCTGATTAAAGGTTGTAAATAAATTGTAATTAGGTATAATTAAAAGTAATACAACAACAAAAGACGAATCTTCATAGTTCATAAACAGTTAAATTTATATAATATTATGTGTTTGAGGAAATTTCCTACAATGTGTGTGTTTGTGAGCTCATACACGTGCATGCGTGTGCTCCATCAAACAACAAACTATTGCATTACATTATACCAACCGTTCGACAGACTTTGCATGACGGACAAACAAGCCCTTCACCCCAGGACACTCCTGGCGGACCGGATCATGATCGTGTGGATGTGGCTAGACGGCTCCTCCGCCAGAGAAATCTCCCTTAAGAGCGGCGCCAGCGTGTCCACAGTCTACCGGTGGATCAGGCGATGGCAACACGAGGGCACGATTCAGACCAGACAAAACACAGGAAGACCTCGCCTCACGCTTCAAGAGCGACACGCCCTCGAGATCTCAAACGTACGCGCCATCCCTCCGCCAGCGGCACGAGATCTTATACACAGACCTTTTCGCTGTTGCGCATTGTTCAGTGCTGTGGATCAACGTTTATGTGATAGTTCATTACACTCAGTTGTGCCGCTTTGTAATGACTGGAGAATGATGACTTATAATTCTTTAAATTAAATGATAAAATAATATATATATATATATATATATATATATATATATATATATATATATATATATATATATATATATATATATATATATATTAGTATATTTTGGTAGCAGTCTTTCCTGTAGACATATATTATTAAATATGACCGAAAAAGTAAGATTAATAATTCTAACACGAATTTTCTCAATCTTTCGTACATTTCTTTTCACTGTTGGAGGTAAATCATCACTGTTGGAGGTAAATCAAAAATCAATTCTCCAAAATTCATTTTTATTTCTAGTCTGACGCGACACGAGCGCGTTTCGTAAAAATTATTACATTTTCAAAGACTTTAGTTTACAAATACACAACTGAATAGAACTTACGCATCTCCGATTTTATATCTACATTTGAGAGAGGTGGATGGGGTGAGGTGGCATTAATAGGGTATTAATTTCATCAACACAAGACAGAACAAGAGGTGGTATTAATAGGGTATTAATTTCATCAACACAAGACAGAACACGAAACAATGGGTATTGAATATAGAGAGGATATATATATATCCATATTTCTTGGACCTATTGGTCCATATTTCTTGATGCTTCTATATTGGAGCGGAGTCTTGAGGTGGGTAGAATATAGTTGTGTATATTCTACCACAACTATATTCTACCCACCTCAAGACTGCCAGTTGTTATGCCAGTTGCTGGAAGGCTTCTGTGCTGGCTAGGGTTCGAGTCTCCTGGTGGGAAAGTGTTTCTAAAGTTATATATATATATATATACATCCATATACATCATTTATATATAGATTTAGGTGCAGAGATTTAAATATCTCCCAGAAATACAAATAACAAATAATCTTTTCCAGATATCCAATGTCATCCAATTTTACAATGAAAAAATAGGCGATAAAAACCTGCGACAGGAGAGCAAATATTTAAAAAAAAAAAAATTACGTAAAGAAAGTGAGAACTAGTAAGCATGAAAAGGAAGAACCAGAGCATGGATTAATGATGCTCCAAAACGAAAAGCAAAAGGTTGGAATAATTATCCTCCAAGACAAAAAATATGATGGATTATTGATCCCCAACACGACGAACCAGAGGATGGATTAATGTTCATCCAAGAGGAAAAAAGAAGTGGGAGGTTAAATGATCCTCCAAGAGGGAAAAACAGTGGATGAAGTAATGATTTTCCTGGAAGAAGAATCAGACGGTGCATTAAAGAGCCTCCAAGAGTATGATTTAGAGGATGGATTAATGATCATCCAAGAGGAAGAATCAGTGGATGGATTATTCCTCCTCATGAAAGAATCGGATAATGGACTAATGATTCTCCACGAAGAATAATCAGAGAATAGATTCATGATCCTCCAAGAAGTGGTGTTGTAAATTCTAAAATTATCCATGTCTTTACTCAAACTCAATAGACACCTAGTGAATGTACTCTGTAAGTCCACACAGTTGTTGATAAAGTAGTATAAATACAGTTGTTCTGACTTCTCAGATAAATAACATATACCAGGCCTGGTCATCTATAACATATACCAGACTAGAGGTCATCCATAACATATACCAGACTAATAGTCATCCATAACATAAACTAGACTAGTGGTCATCCATAACATATACCAGACTAGAGGTCATCCATAACATATACCAGACTAATGGTCATCCATAACATATACCAGACTAATAGTCATCCATAACATATACTAGACTAGAGGTCATCCATAACATATACCAGACTAGAGGTCATCCATAACATATACCAGACTAGCGGTCATCCATAACATATACTAGACTAGTGGTCATCCATAACATATACCAGACTAGTGGTCATCCATAACATATACCAGACTAGTGGTCATCCATAACATAAACTAGACTAGAGGTCATCCATAACATATACCAGACTAGTGGTCATCCATAACATATACCAGACTAGCGGTCATCCATAACATATACTAGACTAGTGGTCATCCATAACATATACCAGACTAGTGGTCATCCATAACATATACCAGACTAGTGGTCATCCATAACATAAACTAGACTAGAGGTCATCCATAACATATACCAGACTAGTGGTCATCCATAACATATACCAGACTAGTGGTCATCCATAACATATACTAGACTAGTGGTCATTTACTAAGAACCAGACAAGTTTGGTTGATTCACTAGACATGAGGCAGAGAGCTTAAAGATTAGTATGACAAAACTACTCTTTGTAATATCATTCAATATGTCAATTATAAATGTTAAATATTTATCTGAATATAATTTTTTATATTAATATAAAAGATATAAATCCGTTCTAAATAATTCAGTAAGAAAATCAATAATTTATGGCTTAGTTGATTTCTGTGGACATTGTCTGTTGCTTTCTAATTCTGCAGAAACAAGTAGTATTTACTTTCTGACTCAGTGTTTGCCTTCCACCATACCTGATGAGAACCCACATTTGTAATAATGCTATCAATTTGTATCCGGTGAAGCAAGATACAACTGGTACTTGTTCCATGATAAAACATGATAAAAGTTTGTTTAGTCAAAGTTGTAGTTGATCCTAATAAATTATCAGCAAATAGCCTTGTTTATTGAAACCCTTAGTAACTAAACTTAATAATGTCTTAATTATATATATTAAATTACATCAATTCACAAAATATCAGGATATGAAAATTAACGTACATGTACTTAGGGTTAAACCCCGTAATGTAACCAGTCCCATGACAGGGAAACATGATGAATGATAAACTATTTATTAACTTGGTACCAAACAATCAATTCCAACAGTCATAACTTCCCTGTTAATTAAAGAGAAACACAGATGCCCAGAGTCTGAAAATAGTAGACTTGTTGAACTGACTGTGGAGCCGGGCAAGTGTTTTGATTGATGAAGCACGAGAGAGTGTGCGGCTGACGACGCTCTGGAGATCTTCTATACCGTCCAATTTCTCAATTACAGTCTCTCCACTCGCAGTTTATGCACATTGAATTGTTTTTGACATCTCATGAACGCTCTTGATTCAAAGTTATGTGAAAATAATAATCAGAGCATCGAAGCAAGGACTCTAGTTGTGCCCGGCTGGAAACGAATATGGACCACCCCTCCATCCCCCTGGGCGGCGGGCGAGAGAGTTACGGGTTACTCAGTTTTCAATACAATTCATTGACAAATAGGTTTACATAATACGGTATTAAGCAAACCAACATTTTAATTACTATTATGAAATGAAACAATAATATAAATGATTCTCACTGAGCAAAGTCAAATCTTATATATATTGGATAATAATTAACAATACTGCCAATAAGAAAGATTTTATCCCTGAGGCCTGGTCACAGACCCAGCCGCAGGGACCTTGACCCCCAGAATCACAACAAGTTATTTCTAACCACTTTTCCTTCATAAAAAGGGGGTTTGGTAGGTGCATGGAATGCATTTTGGCCATTGTTTATGAGGATGGGCTGGCCGTGATTCTTGTATGTATCAAAACACCACCTTACGTACTACTGGTTCTAAAATATGGGCGTCGCAGCCTGGCCTCATAAACAAAGGCCAATCCATGCTCTTGCCAAACCCCCTGTTTATGAATAAAAAACGATTTACAAAAGACTCACAACTAATGACGTTCGAACACGTCTCGAACAAGTGCTTTGCTGACGACTTTTGTTCGAACCACAACGCTCTAAATGCTTCACTCACATACCATGAATAACCTAATCTAACTAATGCCTAATATGCTAATATACAAAAAAATATTTATATATGAGACAATTCTTATTTTCAATACACAACATGTTAAAATTTATAAATGCATCTTTGGGTTCGACCGCTGGATTGAATGGACTTGGTCTGAGGACGGGTTGGGCGTTAACATAACTTCAAACTTCACGCCAATTAAAATATGGTTACAACTCCTCACTGCTGAACAATCGACTAAACACAAGTTAACTGCAGCACTCTTCCATGCCCAGACATAACCGGACCGCCGACAAACCACCCGAAGAACCTTTACTGATAGTTGACCTGAATGTTACGATGACATTGATATAGCGGTGATACCAAATACTCCCTAATGGAAAGGAGAAGAGCTGTAGTATTGGTATTATGGACCAAAAGGGTTCCAAGAAGAAAGAATGGAGGACTAAGGACAAAGCTGCAATGTCAGGGATACTAAAGGAGATTGGAATGGAAGGGGCTGAATGAGACAGAACAGTTTTTTCTGGATTGGCCAGTACAACAAAGACAAAAAGAGATTGATCAAATGAGTATTCAGGAACGAGGCCATCAAAGAGTACATCCTAGTAAAGAAGAGCAAACTGAAAAATGCAAGGAATTACAAAGATGTATACCTTCAGAGGGACATGACCAGAGACGAGATAATAAGGGCAGAAGATGCAAGGAAAAGGTGCAGGGAGAGGGAAGGGAGCCAGGGAACCTCAGCCTCCAACCCAGCAATCCGAGAGGGGAGTGGGGAACCCCAATCCAGCAATTTAGGAACCCCAGAGAGGACTGCAACACCACCCAACTCACCACCCCTTAAGGCCCCCCTTTCACTCCCAGCACATATTATTCCTTGCCCCTGCACAATGTCCACCATATCACCCAAATTCTCCCTTCCACCTTACTGCAGTATCTCCTGCCTTCCCATCTCATGGTCTTCTTCCTGCCCAAAGCAGGAAGAAGACCAAGACCTAGGTCTTAGGTGTTCCTAAGAGACCTGAGCCACTTGCAATGTCATTTTCATACTGTCTCTCTGCTTCTCTCCTCACTCTGAGGTACTCATTCCTGGCCATCCGGTATCTCTCCTTGCTCTCTGGTGTTCAGTTATTCCTGTAGTTTCTCCATGTTCTTTTCCTCAATTGCTTCGCTACCTTAAATTCCTGGTTGAACCATGGATTCTTCTGTTGTTTTTCGTTTATCTCCTTTTGGACTGGGATACACTTATCTACTGCTTCCTGGCACTTCTGGGTGACATAATCCATCATATCCTGCACAATCTTCTCTCTGTGTTCTGTTTCCCATGTTATTCTCTTGAGGAAGTTCCTCATCTCAACATATTTTCCTCTTCGGTAATTTAGTCTTTTTCCTTTTGATTCTATCCTTGGATATGTTATCCCTACCTCCACCAAATACCCAAATATCAATACACTGCGGTCACTCATTTCTATTGGGGCTTCAAATTTGATTTCCCTTATTTCTGATTCATTCAATGTGAATATCCGGTCGAGTCTAGCTGATGCAAGACGACCAGGAAAATGATTCACCCACACATCATTGCCTCTCATTCTTGTGGGTTCTCTGAAGTACTGGCTCAAAAAGTTCTTTGTTGCCACTTCCAAGAGTTTAGCTCTCCATGTATCTTCACCTCCATGTGTGTCCCTATTCTCCCAGTCTATCTTTCCCTGGTTGAAATCACACATGATTAAGAGTCTTGAGCCATTCCTGCAGGCAACTGAAGCTGCTCTCTCTATTATATTATTGGTTACCATGTTGTTGCTGTCAAACTTTTGTCTGGGTATTCTGTCGTTTAGAGTAGGGTTATAAATGACAGCAACTATTATCTTAGGTCCACCAATTGTCATAGTTCCTGTTATGTAATCTCTGAACTCGTCACAGCCCGGAATTTCCATGTCATCAAAACTCCAGTCCTTCCTTATCAGCAGGGCCACTCCTCCCCCACCTCTCCCTTCCCTCTCTTTCCTCACTATATGGTAGTCCTTTGGAAACATGTCATCTGGTATGACTCCTGACAATTTTGTTTCCGTGAGTCCTGTGATATCTGGGTTCTTTTCTTGTACCCTTTCTGCCAGTTCACTTGCTTTATTGGTAATCCCATTGATGTTTGAGTACATTAGCTTGAAGCTCACTTTCCTATATCCATTTTCACTCTCTTTCCCCACAAGTGTAGAAAGTTGTTGAATGGTCATTGCTACTTGGGTAGGCTCATCCTCCTGTGAGATAGTTGCCAGGGGTTCAGGGGAAGATGGGGGTGAGGGATGGAGGGCTTAGGTCTTGCCCAGGCCTGCTTGGGTCGGGAAGAATTCCTGGAGGTGGAGGGGCAGGGAATGCATGGGGTTGGGGGGCAGAGATTGCTTGGGATGAGGGCATGCCCTCCTGTGGTGTAGTTGACAGGGGTTTGGGGGGAGGAGGGGTGGGAGATGGAGGGCCTAGGTCTCTTAGGAAGACCTAAGACCTAGGTCTTGGTCTTCTTCCTGCTTGAGGCATGAAGAAGACCATGAGATGGGAAGGCAGGGGATACTGGAGTAAGGTGGGAGGGAGGATTTGGGTGATATGGTGGGCATTGTGCAGGGGCAAGGAAGAATATGTGCTCGGGGTGAAAGGGGGCCCTTAAGGGGTGGTGAGTTGGGGTGTTGCAGTCCTCTCTGGGGTTCCTGAACTGCTGGATTGGGGTTCCCCACTCCCCTCTGGGATTGCTGTGTTGGAAGCTGAGGTTCCCTGACTCCCTTCCCTCTCCCTGCACCTTTCCCTTGCATCTGCTGCCCTTATTATCTCGTCTCTGGTCATGTCCCTCTGAAGGTATATATCTTTGTAATTCCTTGCATTTTTCAGTTTGCTCTTCTCTACTAGGATGTACTCTTTGATGGCCTCGTTCCTGAATACTCATTTGATCAATCTCTTTTTGTCTTTGTTGTACTGGCCAATCCAGAAAAACTGTTCTATGTCTCGTTCAGCCCCTTCCATTCCAATCTCCTTTAGTATCCCTGACATTGCAGCTTTGTCCTTAGTCCTCCATTCTTTCTTCTTGGAACCCTTTTGGTCCATGATACCAATACTACAGCTCTTCTCCTTTCCATTAGCTGGCTCGTGCATCTAGCTGCGTCTTGTGAAGTTCCTGCTTTCATTACAACTTCCTTGATTGTAGACATGGCATTGGGACTCTTCAGTGTTTCAGCAAAGGTGGCCCCCATTGTGGGGGTCCCTGCCATTGCTACATCCCCTATTACCTGGGGGTTGTTTACCTGTGCCAGAGTCTGAGGAGAGCCTGCTTTTAGGGTTTTTATCTCTACTTGGGCTGCACTCAGTTCTATGTGCAGCTTACTTATAGTTTCTCTTCATGTCCTTTAATTCCCCACTGATTTCCTTCCATGCATGAGCAATCATCTATATGTATGGCTCGTCTTGTTCCTCTCCTCCGACTATGTTCTGTTGTCTTACGATCCTTGACCTGTGTGTGTGTGTTTATGGGTGTCTGTTACGGCCCTCTCGGGACGCAACGGGGTTCTTACTCTGATGTAGTTAGAGGAAGATATATATCCGGCCCCAAGCCAGTAGAGGCTATCAAGGGATGCGATCCGTGACGCAAGTAACTTAAAGGGAGTAGGGAAAGAAAGGTAAGAACTTAATATAATATAACCTTCACCATTTAAATATATAAAAGTAAAACGTACACAAGGGGGAGGGGTATTAACACTTTACAAAGGGGATCAACACTGTAGTCTTCTGCTAGAGACTATGGATCCTCGAAGCTAGGTGCTGAGTCCGCGGTGCTTCCTTTGTGGCCTCAAGACGTGTCCTCTGAGAACGCCGAGTCTACCCTGGCCACAGGTCAGCCACAACACAGGTCCACTGGGGGCACCGTCGTGGAGGCCGTCAACCACACGTCCAGCAGGTCTGCTGGCAGGTACTGAGCCACCAAGGCTGGTACGGCCACTCCACGAACGATATAAGGGGTACGCCCTAGACAGGAGTCTCGTGTGATATCACCAATCACCCTCCTGTCCTCAATACCCCAGTGGATTATCGTCTCCAACCATCGGTCCCGGGTAAATCCTTCCACTGCCACTCCACTGGCAGGCTTAACACACCACAGTGTTCTTCCGGGGGGACGACGTCACGACAGCTGCAGCAAACTTCACTGTATGGAGACTGGCTGCCTGGGTAGACTGACTCCACTTCCATCACAGTGGTCCCAGGTCGGCTCTGTAAGCAGACACGTCATCAATAACAGGGACACTAAAACACCATACTTACAGGCTCAGACACAAACGCCGGACATATCCACTCCATAGATGGCGTTGTAGTCTGAGCACCACCTCACCAGAGGTCAGCGGCGGCGGTGTTGGGCGCTGAACGGGGCTGGAAACTGGTCCTCGAGGCCAGTACACGCTGTCCTCACTAGGTGTCGTCGTTCGTTTGGCGGGGGTTTCGGGAGCTGACCCACAGATGGCGTGTTTGTCACTGCTCCAGGCTCGGAGGCTGGATCCGGGTTCGTAACACCTCCCCACCAAAAAGAATTTGGTTTGGGGTTCTATAAAAAGAAACACAAACCAAATTAGTACGACGACACAACTCCAAATGGACACGCATGCTTTATGATCTGGAATTGCGAGGCTGTCTCGTCTACAGAATTGTCCTACTGGGCCATTCCGGCACAATGGGAACTTGCAGATTGAAGGCAATGATCTGCCTGACGTAATCTTCCACGTCTCCACTGCGATGTCAAGCAGGGGCGTCATCTCACCTCTCTCGAGTACGGAATGGTTTCGACACGATCTGGGGTGACTCGACACTTCCTTATGTCGTGGCACCGATGATGGCTGACCACAGACGGCATTTCTAGTGCCGGTCCGATGGTCCTTCAGGGAGACAGGAACCTGGAATACAGGGGTCTGATAATTCAGAGTGATAGCGACCGCGAGTAAAACAGTACTTACAGCATACTCTACTAGGTCCACACCTAGTCCCAACGGGGCTGTTCGTACGTCGCAGGTGGCATTCGCTCTGCCACCGTCAGGTCGACCAACGTTCCACATAACGCTGCATTGAGGCTCAGCAGTCACGCGGGGGGTGTCAACCTGTCGGAAACAGTCACTCACATTATCACATGTCGTACCTCCTGTATCATCTATTACCTCCCAGGTCCCTTCTTCAACTGCAACACTTGCAGTACAACTCTCCAATCCCTGGGACCTCTTCTCGATGTTCACGGGAGCCATCATCCTTCGGGTCGTCCACTGATCCTTACTGAGAACACAGAGAGCACATAGGAGAACAAAACAAAATACCGATAGGAAACATTTGGTAAGTCGAGGGATAAGTTTCCTGAGCTTGTCATGTCCATAGCCGGCACCATCCACTAGCCTGGCTTGGACCAAAGAGGGCACTAGACCTTTAGAACATGCCTCACATACCTCTGACGTCTGGGGAATCTCTGGCTGGTCCACTACACGCTGTAACTTGCCATACCGCAAGCACACCTCAGCCTTCGCTCCAGACTCGTTGGTATCCGTGGGTGTCTGCACACAAGGCCTCTCTTCTAGCTCAGGTACTTCTGCCATTGTAACCTCATGCTCCTTGTCAAGAGAAGAATCAGGAGACACTGCTAGATAACTGTCGATCTCAATCTGTAGGCGAGAGGACAAATTAAACATAGTTACATCCGGGTCTGTCTTTACTTGGACATTACCACGGCCCGTCGTTACCTCAGACCTTGATGTTCTGGCTGACTCGTCCGCTATCTTGGGATGATTGGTGCTCCAATCGTTCACCAAGTCGTTGGCTAGTACCACGTCAATCCCAGCCACAGGGAGGGTATCGACTACTGCCAACGCACAGGTGCCGCTGAAGTAAGGCGAGTCGAGATGTACTGGCACTAAGGGGGCGATATACTGCGTTCTCGGAAACCCAACCAGGATAACCTCTGGTCTCCCATCCACACTTACTCCCTCGGGTAACGAGCTCTTCACGATCAGGGACTGGGCTGCTCCACTATCTCTAAGCACTACAATTGATCTACCAGTATGATCACTCGTTACATACCCGGTTGAAGTGTGAGGGGCCAACAAACTTGGTCCTTCCTGCGTCGTCGTAGACTGGTTTCCTACTGGTGATGTAACACAGCTCATCAACATCACCTCCCTTCGTGCGCTGCCACCTCTTCTGCCTCGGCACCTAGCAGCTATGTGCCCTTTCTGCCCACAAGTCCAGCACACCATATTCCTCCTTGGACTAAGGTGTTTCGGACTACTAGGACTTGTTCTTCGGGGGCTACTTGGGGGCGTCTTCTTAGCACTTTGTGGGACGGGTCTTTCTTCTTCATCATGAGGTCTGTCGAACCGGCGCTGGTAATTCCTTGGGACGTACTTAGCAGACGGCCTATGAGTCAGAATATACTCTTCAGCCATGGTGGCTGCTGCACTCAAGGTCTCTACCTGCTGTTCCTCTAAGTACGTCTTGAGGTCCCCAGATAAACAATCCTTGAAGTCCTCGAGCAGAATCAGCTGCTCGAGGTCTTCCTTGGTCTCCACCTTCCGAGATGCACACCATTCTTGAAAAAGTCGCTCCTTGATGGTGGCGAATTCGGTGAAAGTGTGCTCTGAGGTCTTCTTCAGGTTTCTGAACTTTTGCCTATATGCCTCAGGTACCAATTGGTACGCCATGAGCACCACTTTCTTCACCATATCGTAATCGCCGGAGTCGTCAAGGGATAACGTAGAGTAGGCGATTTGGGCCTTCCCAGTCAAGACTGACTGTATCATGATGGCCCAATTCTCCCTTGGCCACTCCAAAGAGGCAGCGACTTTCTCGAAGGCTGCGAAGAACTTCGAAACTTCTCTCTCGTTGAATTTGGGGACCATTTTGATATTCCTTACCGGATCGAAACCGCTTACTCCAGTTTGTCTCTGTCCAGCGCCTAGTCGTAATACTTCTAGTTCATGTTGTCTCTGTCTTTCTTTTTCTTCTCTTTCTCGTTCTTCTCTCTCTCGTCTCTCTTCTCTTTCTCGTGCTTCTCTCTCTCGTTTCTCTTCTCTTTCTCGTGCTTCTCTCTCTCGTTTCTCTTCTTTCTCGCTCTTCTCTTCTTTCTTCTCTTTCTAATTCTAAACGCCTCATCGCCAATTCTTTTTCTTTCATCTCCATTTCTTTATTTTTCATCTCCACTTTATCTTTTAATTCTCGTTCTACTTCTAACTTCTTCCACTCTATCTCGCGATTGATCTCTAGGGCACGCATTTTGACTGTTAGGAAGCTGATATTAAGCTCACCTGCATCACTGTCAATGTCACTGCCCTTATCTTCCTTTTCTGTGGAAGCTATTTCCTCACCTTCCCTTGTACTAGGAGTCTCGCCTTCCTGTTTCTCTTCTGCCTTCAGGTGCCGGTGAACCTTGGACAAGATCTCCACACGGGAATCACTGGCACGGATCTTGATCTCCAGGTAGGCGCTCACTAGTACAAGTTCCGGTTTGCTCAGATACTTTAATCTGGCAAGACAGTCCACTCTGTTCAGAAAAGCCTGAACATCGTCCAGATCATCGATGGTAGCTTTGTCTGCCATTGTCACAGATGGAACACTTAGCACTTAACACACTGCTTACACGTTAGCACTTAACGCACCGAGCACTGTTCTACGCCAATATTGCACTTTATCGCACCAAACACTGCACTTGCCAATATTGCACGTAATCACTTCGGGCACCACACTACCCAATATTGCACTGAGTCCAAGCGAACACTTCGCTCTACAATATTGCACTGAATCACTGAGCACCGCACTAGTCAATATTGCACTTAATCGCTTAATCACAGCGAGCACCGCACTGCACAATATCGCACTTAGTCACTGAGCACCGCACAGGACGTATAACGTCACAATCGTCACACAGGGGGAATTATATACAGGGATTACGCCACTTTACCACCCCTGTCAAACATACTTAACAAGGGGACGGATCCCGCTGGGGATGCCAATTATGTTACGGCCCTCTCGGGACGCAATGGGGTTCTTACTCTGATGTAGTTAGAGGAAGATATATATCCGGCCCCAAGCCAGTAGAGGCTATCAAGGGATGCGATCCGTGACGCAAGTAACTTAAAGGGAGTAGGGAAAGAAAGGTAAGAACTTAATATAATATAATATAACCTTCACCATTTAAATATATAAAAGTAAAACGTACACAAGGGGGAGGGGTATTAACACTTTACAAAGGGGATCAACACTGTAGTCTTCTGCTGGAGACTATGGATCCTCGAAGCTAGGTGCTGAGTCCGCGGTGCTGCCTTCGTGGCCTCAAGACGTGTCCTCTGAGAACGCCGAGTCTACCCTGGCCACAGGTCAGCCACAACACAGGTCCACTGGGGGCACCGTCGTGGAGGCCGTCAACCACACGTCCAGCAGGTCTGCTGGCAGGTACTGAGCCACCAAGGCTGGTACGGCCACTCCACGAACGATATAAGGGGTACGCCCTAGACAGGAGTCTCGTGTGATATCACCAATCACCCTCCTGTCCTCAATACCCCAGTGGATTATCGTCTCCAACCGTCGGTCCCGGGTAAATCCTTCCACTGCCACTCCACTGGCAGGCTTAACACACCACAGTGTTCTTCCGGGGGGACGACGTCACGACAGCTGCAGCAAACTTCACTGTATGGAGACTGGCTGCCTGGGTAGACTGACTCCACTTCCATCACAGTGGTCCCAGGTCGGCTCTGTAAGCAGACACGTCATCAATAACAGGGACACTAAAACACCATACTTACAGGCTCAGACACAAACGCCGGACATATCCACTCCATAGATGGCGTTGTAGTCTGAGCACCACCTCACCAGAGGTCAGCGGCGGCGGTGTTGGGCGCTGAACGGGGCTGGAAACTGGTCCTCGAGGCCAGTACACGCTGTCCTCACTAGGTGTCGTCGTTCGTTTGGCGGGGGTTTCGGGAGCTGACCCACAGATGGCGTGTTTGTCACTGCTCCAGGCTCGGAGGCTGGATCCGGGTTCGTAACAGTGTCTATGTGTGTGTTTGTGTTTAGTGAGTGAGTGTGTGTGTAGTGGGTATGGGTGTGTATGTGTATGTTTCTGTGTAGCGAGTGAGTGTATGTGTTTGTGCGGGGGGGGGGGGGATAGGGAGGGAGGGAGGGGGGGAGAGAGAGAGAGAGAGAGAGAGAGAGAGAGAGAGAGAGAGAGAGAGAGAGAGAGAGAGAGAGAGAGAGAGAGAGAGAGAGAGAGAGAGAGAGAGAGATAGATAGATAGATTCTCTGTGTACTCACCTAGTTGAACTCACCTAGTTGTGCTTGCGGGGGTTGAGCTCTGGCTCTTTGGTCCCGCCTCTCAACCGTCAATCAACATGTGTTCAGGTTCCTGAGCCTATTGGGCTCTATCATATCTACTCTTGAAACTGTGTAGGGAGTCAGCCTCCACCAAATTACTTCCTAATGCATTCCATTTGTCAACCACTCTGACACTCAAAAAGTTCTTTCTAATATCTCTGTGGCTCATTTAGGCACTCAGTTTCCACCTGTGTCCCCTAGTGCGTGTGCTCCTTGTGTTAAATAGCCTGTCTTTATCAACCCTGTCGATTCCTTTGAGAATCTTGAATGTGGTGATCATGTCCCCCCTAACTCTTCTGTCTTCCAACGAAGTGAGGTTTAATTCCCGTAGTCTCTCCTCGTAGCTCATACCTCTCAGCTCTGGTACTAGTCTGGTGGCAAACCTTTGAACCTTTTCCAGTTTAGTCTTATGCTTGACTAGATATGGACTCCATGCTGGAGCCCCATACTCCAGGATTGATCTGACATATGTGGTGTATAATGTTCTGAAAGATTCCTTACACAAGTTTCTAAAGGCCGTTCTCATGTTAGCCAACCTGGCTTATGCTGCTGATGTTATCCTCTTGATATGAGCTTCAGGGGACAGATCTGGCGTGATATCAACCTCCAGGTCTTTCTCTCTCTCTTACTCTTGAAGTATTTAATCTCCCAAATGATACCTTGTATCTGGTCTCCTGCTTCCTACCCCTATCTTCATTACATTACATTTGCTTGGGTTAAACTCTAACAGCCATTTGTTCGACCATTCCTGCCTGCAGCTTGTCCAGGTCTTCCTGAAGCCTCAAGCTGCCCTCCTCTGTCTAAATCCTTCTCATAATTATGGCATCGTCAGCAAACATTGAGAGGAATGAGTCTATCCCCTCTAGGAGATCATTTACGTATATTAGAAACAGGATGTATGTGTATGTGTGTGTGTGTGTGTGTGTACTCACCTAGTTGTGCTTGCGGGGGTTGAGCTCTGGCTCTTTGGTCCCGCCTCTCAACTGTCAATCAACAGGTGTACAGGTTTCTGAGCCTATTGGGCTCTATCATATCTACACTTGAAACTGTGTATGGAGTCAGCCTCCACCACATCACTTCCTAATGCATTCCATTTGTCACCCACTCTGACACTAAAAAAGTTCTTTCTAATATCTCTGTGGCTCATTTGGGCACTCAGTTTCCACCTGTGTCCCCTAGTGCGTGTGCCCCTTGTGTTAAACAGCCTGTCTTTTTCAACCCTGTCAATTCCCTTGAGGATCTTGAATGTGGTGATCATGTCCCCCCTAACTCTTCTGTCTTCCAACGAAGTGAGGTTTAATTCCCGTAGTCTCTCCTCGTAGCTCATACCTCTCAGCTCGGGTACTAGTCTGGTGGCAAACCTTTGAACCTTTTCCAGTTTAGTCTTATTCTTGACTAGATATGGACTCCATGCTGGTGCCGCATACTCCAGGATTGGTCTGACATATATGGTATATAATGTTCTGAAAGATTCCTTACACAAGTTTCTAAAGGCCGTTCTTATGTTAGCCAACCTGGCATATGCTGCTGCTGTTATCCTCTTGATATGAGCATCATGGGACAGGTCTGGCTTGATATCAACCCCCAGGTCTCTCTCTCTCTCGGACTCTTGAAGTATTTCATCTCCCAAGTGATACCTTGTATCTGGTCTCCTGCTTGCTACCCCTATCTTCATTACATTACATTTGCTTGGATTAAACTCTAACAGCCATTTGTTCGACCATTCCTGCAGCTTGTCCAGGTCTTCTTGAAGCCTCAAGCTGTCCTCCTCTGTCTTAATCATTCTCATAATTTTGGCGTCGTCAGCAAACATTGAGAGGAATGAGTCTATACCCTCTGGGAGATCATTTAAGTATATCAGAAACAGGATAGGTCCAAGTTCAGAGCCCTGTGGGACTCCACTGGTGACTTCACGCCAGTCTGAGGTCTCACCCCTCACTGTAACTCTCTGCTTCCTATTGTTTAGGTACTCCCTTATCCACTGGAGCGCCCTACCAGTTACTCCTGCCTGTTTCTCTAGCTTATGCATCAACCTTTTATGGGGTACTGTGTCAAAGGCTTTCCGACAGTCCAAAAAAATGCAGTCCGCCCATCCTTCTCTTTCTTGTTTAATCTTTGTCACCTGATCGTAGAATTCTATCAATCCTGTAAGGCAAGATTTACCCTCCCTGAACCCATGTTGATGGGTTGTCACAAAGTCTCTTCTCTCCAGATGTGTTACTAGGTTTTTTCTCACAATCTTCTCCATCACCTTGCATGGTATACAAGTTAAGGACACTGGCCTGTAGTTCAGTGCCTCTTGTCTGTCACCCTTTTTGTATATTGGTACTACATTAGCAGTCTTCCATATTTCTGGTAGGTCCCCCGTTTCCAGTGACCTACTATACACTATGGAGAGTGGTAGGCAAAGTGCTCCTGCACACTCTTTCAATACCCATGGCGAGATTCCATCCGGCCCGACAGCTTTTCTCACATCCAGCTCCAATAGGTGCTTCTTGACCTCATCTCTTGTAATTTCGAACCTATCCAAGGTCACCTGGTTTGCTGCCACCTCTTCTAGTGCCGCGACATCTCCCTGTTCTATTGTAAAGACCTCCTGGAACCTTTTGTTGAGTTCTTCACACACCTCTTTGTCATTCTCTGTGTACCTGTCCTCGCCCACCCTAAGTTTCATCACCTGTTCCTTCACTGTTGTCTTCCTCCTGATATGACTGTGTAGTAGCTTGGGTTCGGTCTTGGCTTTATTAGCTATATCATTTTCATACCTTTTCTCAGCTGCTCTTCTCACACTAACATACTCGTTCCTGGTTCTCTGGTATCTCTCTCTACTTTCTGGTGTTCTGTTATTACGGAAGTTCCTCCATGCCCTTTTGTTTTGCTCCTTTGATTTCATACATTCCTTATTAAACCACGGATTCTTCCTTCGCTTCTCTGTTTTTTCCTGTCGGGCTGGGACAAACCTGCTTACAGCCTCCTGACATTTTTGGGTGGCATAGTCCATCATGTCTTGTACGGAATTGGTTCCGAGTTCTGTGTCCCAATGTATATCCCATAGGAATTTATTCATTTCCTCATAATTTCTCTTTCGGTACGCCAGCCCTTTGGTTCCCAGTTCTTTTTTGGGGGTGATAATTCCCAGCTCAACCAGATACTCAAAGCTCAATACACTGTGATCACTCATTCCCAAGGGGGCTTCCAACTTAACTTCCCTTATATCCGACTCATTTAGGGTAAATATCAGATCAAGCAAGGCTGGTTCATCCCCTCCTCTCATTCTTCTCGGTGTGTGTGTGTGTGTGTGTGTGTGTGTGTGTGTGTGTGTGTGTGTGTGTGTGTATTCACCTAGTTGTGTAATCACTTAGTTGTGTAATCACCTAGTTGTGTTTTGCGGGGGTCGAGCTTCGCTCTTTCGGCCCGCTTCTCAACTGTCAATCAACTGTTTACTAACTACATTTTTTCCACACCACTCATACACCCCCCCCCCCCAGGAAGCAGCCCGTGACAGCTGACTAACTCCCAGGTACCTATTCACTGCTAGGTAACAGGGGCATTCAGGGTGAAAGAAACTTTGCCCATTTGTTTCTGCCTCGTGCGGGAATCGAACCCGCGCCACAGAATTACGAGTCCTGTGCGCTATCCACCAGGGTACGAGGCCCCTGTGTGTGTGTGAGTGTGTGTGTACTTACCTATTTGTACTCAGCTATTTGTGTCTGCAGGATCGAGCATTAACTCTTGGAACCCACCTTTCGAGCATCGGATGTTTACAGCAATGACTCGGGTCCTATTTGCCTATTATACCTAGATTTAAATTTATGAATAGTATTTGCTTCCACACACTGTTCCTTAAGTGCATTCAATTTTTTCCACTACTCTCACGCTAAAAGAAAACTTCATAACATCTCTGTGACTCATCTGCGTTTCCAGCTTCCGCCCATGTCCCCTCGTTCTGTTACAATTCCGTGTGAACATTTCGTCTATTTCCACTCTGTCAATCCACCTGAGTATTTTATACGTTCCTATCATGTCCCCCCCCCCTGTCCCTTCTTTTTTCTAGTGTCGTAAGGCGCAGTTCCTTCAGGCGCTCCTCATACCCCATCTCTCGTAACTCTGGGACGAGCCTCGTTGCAAAACTCTGAACCTTTTCCAGTTTCCTTATATGCTTCTTCCGATGGGGACGTCATGATGAGGCGGCATACTCTAAGACTGGCCTCACGTAGGCAGTGTAAAACACCCTAATTGCCTCCTTATTTAGGTTTCTGAATGATGTTCTAACTTTTGACAGTGTAGAGTACGCTGCTGTCGTTATCCTATTTATGAGCTTCAGGAGATAGATTAGGTGTTACGTCCACCCCAAGGTCTCTTTCGCGCGTCGTTACAGGTAGGCTGTTCCCCTTCATTGTGTACTGTCCCTTTGGTCTATCACCTAGTCCCATTTCCATAACTTTACATATGCTCGTGTTGACCTCCAGTAGCCATTTCTCTGACCATCTCTGCAACCTGTTCAGGTCCTCTTGGAGGATCCTGCAATCCTCATCTGTCACAACTCTTCTCATCAACTTTGCGTTATCCGCGAATATCGACATGTATGACTCTACTCCTGTAAACATGTCGTTAACATATATTAGAAATAGAATTGGTCCCAGCACCGATCCTTGAGGTACTTCACTCGTTACTGTTCGCCAGGCCGACTTCTCGCCCCTTACCGTAACTCTTTGGCTCCTTCCTGTTAGGTAGTTCTTTATCCATGCTAGGACCTTTCCCCCCACCCCCGCCTGCCTCTCGAGCTTGAACAGCAGTCTCATGTGCGGTACTGTATCAAAGGCTTTTTGGCTGTCCAGAAATATGCAGTCTGCCCAACCATCTCAGTCCTTTCTTATCCTTCTTATTTTATCATAGAATTCCAAAAAGTTAGTCAGGAACGATTTCTCTTTCCAGAACCAATGTTGATGTTTGTTCACAAACCTAACGTTCTCCAGGTGTGCAACCAGTCGTAGCCTAATTATTCTTTCAAGTATTTTACAGGGGATGCTTGTCAGTGATACAGGTCTATAATTAAGTGCCTCCTCCCTATCACCTTTCTTGAAAATCGGTACGACATTTACTTTCTTCCAGCAACTGGGCAATTCTCCCGACATAAGTGACTCATTAAAGATCATTGTCAGAGGCACGCAGAGGGCCTGCGCTGCTTCTTTCAGTATCCACGGTGATACTTTGTCTGGTCCAACTGCTTTAGTTGTATTCAGTGTTGTCAATTGTTTCATTACCTCCTCTGCTGTCACCTCTATATCTGAAAGTCTTTCATCTAAGGTAATTTCTTCTAACAATGGGAGCTGCTCATGTTGCCGGTCGGCCGAGCGGACAGCACGCTGGACTTGTGATCCTGCGGTCCTGGGTTCGATCCCAGGCGCCGGCGAGAAACAATGGGCAGAGATTCTTTCACCCTATGCCCCTGTTACCTAGCAGTAAAATAGGTACCTGGGTGTTAGTCAGTTGTCACGGGCTGCTTCTTGGGGGTGGAGGCCTGGTCGAGGACCGGGCCGCGGGGACACTAAAAAAAAGCCCCGAAATCATCTCAAGATAACCTCAAGATAACCTCAGGATCAGTTGTCAACACTCCATGGAAACTGGCATTCAGTGCCTCGCAGATTACCTTGTCACTTTAAGTATATACCTCCTCTGTTTTCCTTAGTCTTGTCACCTGGTCGTTCACCGACATTTTCCTTCTTATATGGTTGTGTAGTAATTTAGGTTGCTTTTCGCTTTGATCGCAATATCGTTCTCATAGTTCCTTTCCGATGTTCGTCTTATGTTAATGTAATCCTCCCTAGCTCTGTTGCATCTGATCATGTTGTCCTCTGTCCTTTGTCTTCTGTACTTTCTCCACTCCCGTCTGCTGGCCATTTTTGCTTCCTGGCACTGTCTATTAAACCATAGGTTATTATATTCTCTCTTATTTTTTCCCTTTACTGTTGGTATAAATCTCTCTTCGGCCTCCTAGCATTTCCGTATGACTAGGTCCATCTCATCTTGGACTGTTTTTCCTCTAATTTCTTCCTCCCACTGCACATCTCTCAGATATTCCCTTATTCTCCTGTAATCCCCTTTCCTGTAGTCAACTCTCCTTTCCCAGACCTCTTGTCCCATGGTCACAAGTTTGAATTCCATCATGTTGTCAAAGACTAGGACAATGGTCGCTGGCCCCTAGAGGTATTTCATGCTCCAAATTCTTGATGTCTCCTACGTTCTGGGTAAGAATCAGGTCTAATAGGCTCGGTGCATCTCCTCTTTCCCATGTGCCTTCCTTCACATGTTGTATTATCCTATCTATAACATCTACTAACTTTGCTCCCCACGTTTCGTCCCCTCCATGGGGATTCCTTGATTCCCAATTTATCTCTCCATGACTTAGGTCCCCCATGACCAGCAGCTTCGCTCTCATTCTGTGAGCTAATGTTGCTGCCTTCCGAAGTTCATCTATGCATGCCGTGTTGTTGTCATCATACTCCTGCCTGGGTCTTCTACTCTTTGGTGGGGGATTGTAGATTACCAAGATCACAATCCTCCTCCCATCTGCTGTCAGAGTTCCATGTATGAAGCTTGTGCTCTCATTAGCAACTCGATTACCCAGGTCTTCAAACTTCCATTTCCGCTTTATTAGGAGTGCCACTCCCCTTCCCTGTCTCTGTGTGTCTTCTCTTTTCTTATCACCTGGTAGCCCTTTGGAAAGATTGCATCCGAGATCATGTCATTTATTTTAGTTTCCACTATTGCAATGGGCTCAGTACTTGGACCCATCTTGTTTCTAATATAAGTAAACGATCTTCCGGAGAGTATAGACTCGTTCCACTCAATGTTTGCTGACGATGCAAAAGTTATGAGCAGAATCAAGACGAATGAAGATAGAGAGACTACAGGATGTCCTGGACAAACTGGAGGAATGGTCTAGAAAATATCTGCTAAAGTTCAACTCAGGAAAGTGCAAGGTAATGCAATTAGGCGAAGGGAGCAGGAGGCTGAACACAAGGTATCATATGGGAGGTGAAATCCTGCATGAGTCAAATAGAGAGAAAGATCTGGGGGTTGAAATCACACCGAATCTATTCCCAGAGGCCCACATCAAAAGAATATCATCAGCAGCATATACTAGACTGGCCAACATAAGAACTGCCTTTAGAAACTTGTGTAAGGAATCGTTCAGGACCTTGTATACCACTTATGTAAGACCAATACTGAAGCATGCAGCTCCAGCCTGGAGTTCATACCTGGTTAAACACTAGGCAAAGTTAGAAAAGATTCAGCGGTATGCCACCAGGCTCGTCCCGGAACTGAGAGGAATGAGCTACGAGGAAAGGCTAAAGTGGCTGAACCTCACATCCCTGGAAAACAAGAATAAGGGGAGACATGATAACCGCCTTCAAAATTCTCAGAGGAATTGACAGGGTGGACAAAAACAAACTCTTCAGAACGGGAGGGACACGAACAAGGGGACACAAGTGGAAACTTAGTACCCAGATGAGCCACAGAGACGTTAGAAAAATTTTTTTCAGTGTCAGAGTAGTTAATAAATGCAATGCACTAGGAAGTGATGTGGTGGAGGCTGACTCCATACACAGTTTCAAATGTAGATATGGTAGAGCCCAGTAGGCTCAGGAATCTGTACACCAGTCGATTGACAGTTGAGAGGCGGGACCAAAGAGCCAAAGCTCAACCCCCGCAAGCACAATTAAGCGAGTACAATAAGGTGAGTACATATGTAAGACCAACCCTGGAGTATGCAGCCACAGCATAGAGCTTGTACCTTGTCAAGCACAAGACGAAGTTGGAAAATGTTCAGAGTTAAGCTAGTAGCCCCTGAACTAAGAGGTTTGCATTAGGAGAAAAGGCTTTGTGAAATGTGTTACGGCCCTATTGGGACGCAACCGGGTTCTTCTCTGATGGTAGTAGAGTTTTGGGAATCCGGCCCCAAGTTAGTAGAGGGTTTCAAGGGGTGAGCTCCGTAACACAAGTAAAATTAACGGGGGAAGTTGAAAAGTACACTAAATTATGAGAATTTTCCTTCAAATATATTTGCCACCACCATATATATATATATATATATATATATATATATATATATATATATATATATATATATATATATATATAGATATTTATATTATTAAATATGACCGAAAAAGTAAGATTAATAATTCTAACACGAATTTTCTCAATCTTTCGTACATTTCTTTTCACTGTTGGAGGTAATTCAAAAATCAATTCTCCAAAATTCATTTTTATTTCTAGTCTGACGCGACACTTGAGCGCGTTTCGTAAAACTTATTACATTTTCAAAGACTTTACACATACACAACTGAATAGAACTTACATATCTCCGATTTGTTTATATCTACATTTGAGTGAGGTGGATGGGGTGAGGTGGTATTTAATAGGGTATTAATTTCATCAACACAAGACAGAACACGAAACAATGGGTATTGAAATAGAAGTGATTGTAGAAAGCCTATTGGTCCATATTTCTTGATGCTTCTATATTGGAGCGGAGTCTTGAGGTGGGTAGAATATAGTTGTGAATACACAATATATTCACAATATATTGTGAATACACAATATAGAATACAGTCTTGAGGTAGCGGAGTCTTGAGGTGGGTAGAATATAGTTGTGAATACACAATATATTCACAATATATTGTGAATACACAATATAGAATACACAACTATATTCTACCCACCTCAAGACTCCGCTCCAATATAGAAGCATCAAGAAATATGGACCAATAGGCTTTCTACAATCACTTCCATTTCATTACCCATTGTTTCGTGTTCTGTCTTGTGTTGATTAAATTAATACCCTATTAAATACCACCTCACCCCATCCACCTCACTCAAATGTAGATATAAACAAATCGAAGATATGTAAGTTCTATTCAGTTGTGTATGTGTAAAGTCTTTGAAAATGTAATAAGTTTTACGAAACGCGCTCAAGTGTCGCGTCAGACTAGAAATAAAAATGAATTTTGGAGAATTGATTTTTGAATTACCTCCAACAGTGAAAAGAAATGTACGAAAGATTGAGAAAATTCGTGTTAGAATTATTAATCTTACTTTTTCGGTCATATTTAATATATATATATATATATATATATATATATATATATATATATATATATATATATATATATATATATATATATATATATATATATATATATATATATATATTTTATTAAATATGACCGAAAAAGTAAGATTAAAATATGTCTACAGGAAAGACTGCTACCAAAATATACTAATATATATATATATATATATATATATAACAAGTCACACACGAGGATCATAACTACACTTATATACAGTTCTGTCTTCCACCGAAGACACTGGATACTCGGCGATGCTCACTCTGGGTAGCCCTGGTTCCTTCTTCCGTGGCCCACAATGAATCCACGCTGACTACCCCGAATCTACCCTGGCCACAGGCCAGCCAAATCACAGTCCCACTGGGTGCTTCGTCATGGAGGCCTTCAACCACAATCCAGCCTGTAGCTGGCAGGTACCAATCAGCTCCGCTGTATAGGCCACTCCACGACCGATTCTAGGGTTGCGAGCCCTAGCCAGGAACTTCGTGTGACTCGCTGGTCACTCTCCTCATACAGCACCCCAGTGGGTGGTCTCTTCCACCCGCCAACCCCGGATAAGGCGATTCCCGACACTGCCAGTCCTAGGCAGGCTTTTACTCTCAATAGAGTTCGTCCGGGGGTGACTCACAGCTTCTACAAAACAGGCTGGTGAAGAGACCTTGGCTGCCTTGGGTAGACTGGTCCATCGTCCAACACTGCAGTCCTAGGTCGACTCTAAAACCAGATACGTCATCAGTACTGGGGACACGACCTGGGGCCACCAGGAAACATCTCTTACAATCTTAGACAGAAACGTCCACCTCTTCACTCCATAGATGGCGTTCACTGTCTAAGCACTACCTCACCAGAGGTCAGCAGCGGCTACTCCACTAGTCAATTAAGACAGGAATCCAGCTCCTATTGCCGGCATATCCTGTCACCACTAGATGGCGTCGTTCATTTGGCGGGGGTTTCGGGAGCGGACTCACAGATGGCGTTGTCGTCCCTGCTCCGTGCTTCGACGATGGACTCGGGTCCGTAACAAAATGCCCCTCACATCGTTGGTAAACAGGAGAGCTCGGAAAGACGTGATTACAACCTCCAAAATTCTAAAAGAAATCGTCGGGGAAGATAAAGGTAAGTTGTTTAACACGGGGTGTGCGAATAAGGGGATACAGATGGAAGCTGATTACCCAGGGGAGTCACAGGGGACGTTAGAAAGAAATTGTTCAGTGTAAGAGTGGTTAACAGATGGAATGCATCGGGCAGTCATGTGGTGGAGCCAGACTTGGGTTTCATATCATTGCTTCATCAAATAGAGATTGCATCTACCCCACTCCATTGTGTGCATTTTCTGTCTTACCAAATCTACTATATCATTCAACTTTCCCTTCCAACTTCGTGTTTTTCTGTTTACTCTCCAATATGCAGTAATTTAAATTTCCCCTTCCAGCCTTTTATTAAGTTTAACTTTACCAAGACAGTTACTTCCATACGGTTTAAGTCTTACCTTAAACAGTTGCAACACATCAACTGCTGTTTCGATCTGAAACAAAAGTTGCTTTTTTTTTGGCACTGTGACAAGTTTTAAGAGAGTTCACAGTGTATTAATTATGGTCATTGTTATGTTTTATGAATATCTTTGCTTCCTATTTTAGTGATTTCAATGTGCCATACTTTTTCAGACTACTCATTATTCTTTTCAAATAAAGTTTATTTAATGTTTCCCTGCGGCACTTCACACTACATTTAATAATCCTCTTTCAAATTCTCTGCAACTTCAGTTCAGATTATTTTCAATATCGTTGTTTTTTTGTTGTTTCCTCCTTTTAGTGGCTAGTTCATGGCCGCGTATTATCAACGACATTACTGTTTGTCAACAAATTAATTTTTAATTAGTTCAAATTACAGTATTTATTTTAGTTAGATACAAAGCATTTTATTTATCCATCCCGCCAGATTTAATTGTGAAACTAAGTCAATGTATTTCTGCTTATCTTCACTCACAAACTCGTCAAAATGTTATTCTCGTTATCAAAGTTTTTCTCAGAGTCAATGAGAATGCACACAAAGACATCAATTACCATACACATCATCAAATCCGTTCTCATTGACATCAATCGTGATTTTAAAGATTAAAATGGTTCTTCCAGCATATTAAGTCGCAGACTTCTAACATCTGAACTGCCTTCAGAACCTTGTATACCACATATGTAAGATCAATCCTGGAGTATGCAACCCGCATGAAGCCAGTACCTTGTCATGCACAGGACTAAGCTGGAAAAAGTTCAGAGCTATGTCACTAGGGTAGTCCTAGGACTAAGAGGCTAGAGTTACAAGGAATGGGTGTGTGAAATGCACCTCTCGTCGTTGGAAGACAGGAGAGCTCGAGGAGACCTGATCACTACCTTCAAATCCTAAGAGGAATCGACAGGGAAGATAAAGATAAAATGTTTAACATGGTTTACGCAAACAAGGAACACAGGTGGAAACGGACTACCCAAAATGAACCACAGGAGCATTAGAAAGTCTGTTTTCAGTGTAAGAGCAGTTAACAGATGGAATGCATTAGGCCGTGATGTGGTGGAGGCAGACTCCATACACAGTTTCAAATGAATATATGATAGAGTTCAGTAGGCTCAGGAAACTTTTCACCACTTGTTTGACAGTTGAGAGGCGGGATACACAAATACTATTTCACATCAATTTGTAAAACTCATATCTAAGTGTTTGTACATTTTCAAGGGAAAATTGTTTAAGAGAGGTGTTTATGCATGTGTTGGGCATATTTATTGAATATAATATCCTTAACCTATCCTTTCAGATATAATTTTTGCTTAAGTAATTCACACATTTTTTCTCTGTGTATGTTGTGTTAAGTATTTGATTTAGGTTCACTTTTTCCCCATAATCAAATACAGCCTTGTACCATTCCTTTTCCTCCCTCTTTTATCCTCTTTACGTTTTATTTTAAGTTTCAATGTCTTAGCTTTTCATATCTCTTTCTCAGTCTTTTCACAGTGTATGCAGGTCTGTCTCAATGCCATAGCTTTTATTCCTCTTTTCTATTTTCTCAGTGTATTCGCATTTGTCTCTCCACTTTAGCTTTGTTTCTCTTTCTTAGTCTTTGTTTTCTGAAAATGTCCAAGCTTATGTCTTTATTTCTGTCAATGGCTATCTCTGTTTTTGTTTTCATGCTTTTTACTATCTCGGAATTTATTTTCTGTCTTATTGTGTTTTCTTTTTCAGTCTCCTATTCTTAGTCTCAAACTCTCTCTTTTATACTTAATACAACTCAGTTTAAGTTCATCTTGTGTCTCTCAGAAGAGGAATTTATCATGTTTGATGTAATTGTTCTTCGACTGTCAGGGTGTTAAAGATTACGAATAAATTATATAAAATCCAATAAATACACTAAGAACAGAAAGAGGTCAGGCTAAAGGGTGCAGAATAAGATTTCTTACCCTCCAACACATCTCTCTCTCATCTTGAGTTATCTTGAGATGATTTCGGGGCTTTTTAGTGTCCCCGCGGCCCGGTCCTCGACCAGGCCTCCACCCCCCAGGAAGCAGCCCGTGACAGCTGGCTAACACCCAGGTACCTATTTTACTGCTAGGTAACAGGGGCATAGGGTGAAAGAAACTCTGCCCATTGTTTCTCGCCGGCGCCTGGGATCGAACCCAGGACCACAGGATCCAGTGTGCTGTCCGCTTGGCCGACCGGCTCCCTCATATGCACAGAAATGTTTTAAAGTACAGAATTCATCTTTCTCAACTATCCTATGATATATTTCCTTCCTCTCAATATTATCTTTATACAGTTTTCTTCAAAGAAGCCATGTTCATAAGCCATATTTTTTGCATTATCTATTATCTCTATCTTTGCATTATCTATTATCCACATCTCTACAATTGTTCTGAATCATTGCTATTGCTACATTGCATCATCAAAACACAGAAGAACATTAATTAAAGGGGCCGGCACATGCCAGCCCAATTTATTGCTCTGTATCATTTGCTATTGCTATAATATATGTAGCAAAAAATGCAATAAATATGTGGGAATTGTGAAAAACCCCGGTCTATGCTTCGGAGAAGCTATAGAGCCTTGTGTGAGTCTTGTTGCAATTCTTTTACCATGTCGTGGCGCAGTCGACTAAGGCGCGTCTGGGATCATCCCGGACGTAGGTTTCAACCATGACGGCCCTTGTGGACCGTCCAATCATTGTGGCCCTTGTGGATCATTTTATGTATCACGCTATTGTGATTTCTGTGTGTATAGTGACATAGTGTAACGGGCAGGTGAGGGGTGACTGACCGGATGTGGTTAGGTATGAGGAGGACTGTGTCCAGATACCACTCAGTTACACTCTCCCTCTGGATAGTGTGGATGTAATGTCTTCTGCTTCCTGGGTGTGTGTGTGGAAAAAAAAGTTAGTAGTTAGTAACAGTTGATTGATTGACAGTTGAGAGGCGGGCTGAAAGAGCAGAGCTCAACCTCCGCAAGCACAACTAGGTGAATACACACAGGCACACACAGAGAGAAACAAAGACACAGAGTTCTGGGTAGCTGATTGGACAGTGCGCGGGACTCATAATCCTGTGGCCCGGATTCGATTCCCGGACTAGTCAGAGACAAATGGTCAGAGTATCTTTCACCCAGATAGAGCAAAGAGAGGGGGGGGGGGTCCGAAAAAGCAGAGCTCAACCCTCGTAAGCACAACTAGGTGAATACAGACACACACAGAGACACAAGTTTAAAATTTGTGTTTAAGATTATGTTATTCAACATTCCGGAATCTTAATATTCGTAAAGCAACTTTTCAGCTTTCGAATTAACATCTATGAAAGATTTTAAACTAAATTATATTTTACAGGATGTGGTAAAATCTATGTTAGCCTTGCTTATCAGAGAGATAAGTATTGTGATGGTGCAGGAAGTGAGAGCGTCGGTGCTCGTGTTGATGTGTACTA
Organism: Procambarus clarkii; assembly: GCF_040958095.1. Taxonomy (NCBI): domain Eukaryota; kingdom Metazoa; phylum Arthropoda; class Malacostraca; order Decapoda; family Cambaridae; genus Procambarus; species Procambarus clarkii. The sequence continues at coordinate 11,196,841 of NC_091181.1, read as the reverse complement.
CCTCCTGGTCCCAGGAACCACCATACCTATGTTATTGATATTATTATTATTACTGAGAAAAGCAGTAGGAACCGTGAGGATGATTCGAACGTACGCTCTGAGTACTCTCAAGCAAACGCCTTAGAGCACTACACCACATGATAAAAGTATTGCACTTTGTGATTCAACTGAAATCTCTAATGTTCCCACTGAGGCCAGAAATCAGGGTTTCAAACAATGTCTGGATGCACTCTGGTTTGTTTTGAAAATGCACTCGGGCAGAGTGTGAAATCCTGATTTCCGACCTCAGTGGGAGCCTCGGGAACCCTAAAGGATTCAGTTCAATCCCAGGTGTAATACCTTTATCATGTCGTGGTGTAGTGGGCTAAGGCGTTTGCCTGGGAGCACCCAGAGCATAGGTTTTAATCCTCCTCACGGCTCCTACAGATTTTCTCATTGACACATCACGCTTATGTGAGTTTTTGTGCAATATTAATACTACTGACAAAGAGTGAATCAATAATTATATCTTCCCTAATAAGTGACACTTTTCCTGGCACTTCTCTAGTAAACATCGTTATTGAAGGAAACAATATGCGACATGATTTAAGACATTTTGTATTTATGTGATATATGTAGGTTCTTGTGTTTATTATGTGTTTGATGATTTACATACTGAGTTTGGCATAGATGGTTGATATGAAATAATTATGACACACTGACATATATGTGAAATGCAGACGAGGAGTCACAATAACGTGGCAAAAATATGTTGACCAAACCACAAACTAGAAATGGTCCAGGACGGACCGAAACGTCGTCGTCCCTTCACTTTCTAGTGTGTGGTTTGGTCAACATATATGAAATAAATCTATTGAGCAACTAAATATTTTCCAGAATATGATGGCGTTGCTTGGGTATGGCGTAGTTGTGATGGCAGGGTTGGTGGGCATTGCTTCAGCAAGTCGTCAAGAAGTGCGTGGACCCGAGGGAGAGATGGTGGGTCAGGTGCTGGAACAGGTGGGCATCATGGTGGATCAAGTAGTGGAAATGCATCTCACAGGCTGCCACCTGGTAATCATCTCCACTACACGTCACTCACACGCCTTTGCCAGTATTTTGAGGTAAATATCGCATTTTCCCTCCCTCATAATGCCCAACCACTTTGGCTGGATGAAAGAGCAACGGTCTCGCTTCATGCAGGTCGGCGTTCAATCCCCGACCGTCCAAATGGTTGGGCACAATTCCTTTCCTCCGTCCCATTGCAAATCTTTATCCTGATCCCTTCCCAGTGCTACATTGTCCTAGTGACTTGGTGCTTTAGTTCTCCTGATAGGTCCCCTCATCATAATGCATGGGTAATTTGGCTGTATTTTGTACCTATCAGGTATTTATATTTTGTACCTATCTGGTACATATATTTTATACCAATCTGGCTGTATCACTACGTCTACAAGGTGTATGTTTCTTCACATATTTTTGTTTCACACTTGTTCACTTGAATTGCACTGCAGAAGCTCTCTTTAATTTGCTTTGGTTTATTTCGTCCTTTACATTTGTCTGCCTTTGAACAAAAAAATAAAAAAAATCAGCAGAAAGCTTATAGGCCCATTCAAAGCATATACAAATTAAATTCTTTAAAAGTTGTTCATTCATGTCTAACATTTGCTTGAAACCATCCTGTGATTCAATGTCTGTTATGTAATTACCAAGAAATTGCTTTTATAAATCAACCACACTATTTCCAAACCAGTATTTACTGCAGATTTTTGCTCCGTCCTGGCTGCAACTGCGTGCAACGTCACCACTGTGCATTGGCCAATTGTTTCAACTCTGACTTGGTGAGACGTGTGTATTATGTCCAAGATCAGGGTGTACGTTATCAAGTAAGGGTCATTCATTGAGATATGCCTTGCATTCATTGAGATATGCCTTGCTGACATGCTGCACCTTCTGATGTGATGTTAAGCTGATTTGACGGTAGCTCTCCACTGAGCTCTTTCTGCCTTTTCTCAAAATAGGGGTGACATTTGCATATTTCCAGTCTAGGGGGGACTATCCCATGGTCCAGAGACTTTGAGAAAAAGTAAGTTCTGTATAAGGCATAGTTCTTCTGCCAGTCCCTTAATGACATCGGAGTATATTTCATCCTCACCTGGGGCTTTCAGGCCTTTTAGTTTGCCAATGTTCTTCCTAATTATGTTGAATGTTATGTTTATTTTCCTAAATTCATTCTCTTCACCTCCTTGAAAGAGTTATGTGGTTGATGGGATGTCATCTAATCTTTCTAGTGTGAACACTGACGTACAATGTTCATATAGTGTGCTAGCTGTCCTTTAGTCGTGCATTATTGTTTGGTTAGTCTCATCTTTTAGAGGTCATACCGAGTCCTTAGTTTTGGTTTTAGTTCTTATATAGGCATATAACGACTTTGGATCTTTATGTTTTGAACAAGTTTTCTTTCGTAATTCCTTTTGGCTGATCAGATTTCCTGGGCGGGTGAGGTTAGAGTCATTTTATACATCTCATAAACAATGAAGTCCATCGTTGATTTATACGTTCTCCGGAGGTTCCGTTTAGTTATCAATACTTGTATTATTTCTGAGCCACCCACCTAGTTCCCTTTCGTTTCTTCCTCCTTTTTGGAACATATTTTTGAACGAGTTCCATGATGACCTTAAAGTTTGGCAAAGATGCTTTCATGCCGTGTTCACCTATTAGCTCCCTCCAGGAGATGAGTTGCAGTTCCTCTCTCATTCCTTGATAGTCACCTCAATGGTAATCTAAAAATGCTTGGTCATGACCCTTTATGTGGGTTTCTGTATTTCTATTGCATCTTTAAATATGTTGACCACATGACAGCTCTTCCCTAACCTTAATTTGATCATACACTCTTCTGATGTTAGCACAATATCTAGTATGCTGTTACCCCGTGTGGACTGTACCACATGCTGTATAAGACAAGAGTCCTGAACCAGATCAGAAAATTATTCATTCTGCTGCTTGTGATGTTAAATTTATTCAATCAATTGTCTCATAGTTAAACTCCCCCATTATTAGGGTTTGAGTTTCTGATGACGCATTGATCACATTATGCAGATCAGGTACGTCCTCTGCCGCTGCTGTGTCAGCCCTGTATCATACTCCCACATCCATTTTGCTACCATCTTGAGTTAGTATGTTGTACCATTCCGACTCTGAGGATCCCACGGTGTTTACTTCCTCATTATTAGTTGCATCCAGGTCCTCTTTCACGTATACTACTACTCCCCTGCTACTGCTGTTCTGCTCCTTTTCAACGGTGGGTGGTATCCCGACGTAGTGGGATTAATGCCTTAGCAGTAAATGGCGGTTTTGGGTCCTGGAAAAAAGACCCCTCAGCTAGTAGTTTTTGGTTTTGTTTTAGGTCCTGGAATTCAGCCCTTAGCGGCGCCGTTTTGTTTTGGGGGATCCGGAAAAATTACAGTTTTTTTTTAAGTTACCGTGACCCGTCACTCTGAGAGAGGTAAAGGACTTATCTTGGAAGAGTTACTGCTGACCCTTCACCCGTTTATGACTTATTTTTTTTCAGAGTTTTAGTTCTAGTTGACAGTCACTTGTTTTCGACGGAAATTTTTCCAAGTCTTAATCACCGCTGACCTGCCACCTGTTTTCAGACGGATTTTTTTCAGAATTCAGTTAAAGGAAAATACTTCGGAGTTCCCAGTTTTATTAAATATGTTCATAGTAGTTTGTTAAGGAATTCTTATGTAGAAAATATACGCTCTATACCCCTTTTAAGACTAAATTTTGTCAGTTTTACTTACATTTGCGGTATTAAAGAGTTCTTAGGGAGAAAAATAAACTGTAAAGACTTAATTTTCACTTTTGAAAAAGTAATTCACAGAATCAGAAGTTAGTTCTTGGCTCTATATGTTAATATGTGTAGTTTCGCTACTAATAGCCCAATTTTAGCTCAGTTTAAAACTGAGAAGTAAGATTTCTGACGTATTAAGAAAAGAAAATAGTTACCGAGTTCTAGCTCCCATCCTCCACCTTAGTTGACCGCCGTAGATCCGCTATTATCAGTCGAAATTAACTAAAATTTAATCCCTTTACATTTCGAACGTTATTTCAAAATTTAAACAAAAATAAGATCAAAAGAAGTTACTGAGCTCCAGCTCTTGTCCCGCACTTTAGTTTACTTCTCCAACTCTGCTATTAACCGATCAATTTCTTCGAGATTTAAAACCACTGTATTTCCGACGTAGTAAAATACATCAATAGCGTTACCGAGTTTTAGCCCTTGCCACCCGCCGTAATTTACCCTTACAACAATACTATTATCTAATAAATTTCCTCGAGATTTATAACAGTTATTTTTGACATAGTAAAAAACATCAGTTTAGTTACCGAGCTCCGGCTCTTGCCCCGCCTAAGTTTACTCCTACAACTCTGCTATTAACCAATCAATATCCCTAAGATTTAAACCTCTTATATTTATGATACAGAAAATAAAATTAATGCAATTACCGAGCTCCGGCTCTTGTTTCCTGCCTTAGTTCGCTCCTGTAAGTTTGTTATTATCAGTCCAATTCCCCTGAATTTTGAACCCATTACATTTCGGACGTAGCTAATGTGATCAAAAACAGTTACCAAGTGCCAACTCCTGTGCTCCGCCCTAGTTCAATTTTTCATCAAACATAATATTCCAGATCATCAACAACAACAAGTGAGTAGCTATCAACCTTTACCTTATCAAAGTAAACACGAGTCTAACCATACCCTCATCACACCTGTGTAAATAAACTCCACCAGGTAATCATCCCACAGTCATACACTCCCCCTCACGTCCTCCCACCACTTTCCCCCTGCACCCGTCCCCATACTCTCCTTTATTCCACCTCCCCATGCAAGCTCTCACCCCTTCCCTAGCTCCCCCTTCATCCCCCAGCTCCCCGCACCCCCATATCTTCCCAAACCACACCTAACTCCTTAAGTCTCCATTTCCTGTGCCCCACTCCCTCTCTTGCCTTTCCCCTCCCTCATCTCCCCCACTCCCTGCACCCTTATCTTCCCCTCCCTCCGTCACTCCCTACTCCCCCACATCTCACCCTTTCCCAAACTCCACTCAAACCTCCGCCTCCCTAGAATTTTAAACACTGCTTTTACCAATAATCTTATCGTATTTGTGTCAATACTCGAGTGTAAATACTCATCATCTCAATACCCTTGCCTTAGTTATTCCATATTTGTTAAATGATTCTATCCATGTTCTCCAAATTTCCACATCATATTTTTCACACACTTGATATGTTCTCTCCGTGTTCTGCAAATGTTTACAGCGTGTTCTCTGTACAACTTGTTACACATTATACGTGTTCTCAGCCTATTCTCTACAAATGCCTTGCATGTCTATTACATTTATCGCATTCTCTATCATATTCTAGAAAAATTCTCCACATGTTCACTGCGGTTATTGTATTCTCTTACAAATTCTTTCGTTCTTTAAAATTAAATGTACGACTGTTTGTCATTCAATAAATAGTTCATTGTCACGTATTATTAAACCGCATTACTAATTATCAACAAGTTACTACAAAGTATTTATTAGTCCTTAATATATTTACAAATATATTTTGTCATTTAAAAGTTATTTTTTACAAATTGCTTATTTTAATTAGTTACAAATTATTTAGTTCTAATTTATTTAGTTTTAAAATGATTGTTAAAAATGATTTAGTTATTTACAAAACTTTTATTCACTCATTTACCTAGGTTTATTTACAATCAACTATGTCATTGTATTTTTTTAATCTATTTAATATTTCTTACCGGCACTGTTCTTAACTAAAATAACACTTCTCTCAACTGAAAATAGTCAAAGGAATCTTTCAGCACTTTTCTTAACTAAGTATGTAAGTAATTATCAAAAGAAGGCACCAACCCGGGAAGGCTATGTAGCACCAAGAAATGTGCGGGATAATCAGACGCTAAATATCACCAAGGATGACAATACGAGAACAGAAACGCATAAGGTGAACGATATCAAAAGTATCCCATTCACCAAGAATTCTATCGAGGGACAATTGACCGCGAGGGGCGGTCGGAAAACAAGACACACACTCATCCTGGAAGTCAGGACATTCAACATGGATATGCATGACCGGAAGATGGATAATGCAATTTGGACAATAAGGAGCAGGACTGCGCTCCATTAAGTCACCGTGAGTTAAACATGTATAGCCAATACGTAACCTCGCCAGAGCCGTTTACCATCGCCGGTTATGGTGGCAGGAGAAAGGTCACCAGGACACATGACTCTTAAGAGTATGCAGTTTGTTACTAGTAACAGAAGACCAACAATCCTGCCAACGGATAAGGATGGAGAAATGAATAACTGGGTAAAAGACGAAATAAGGAATACCTTTATGGGAGATGGGACAAGAGCGGACACCTTCCCTAGTGGCAGCGTACACACGCTCATTTAAAGAGACACCAATATGGCTGGGAACCCAACAAAACTCAACTGACTTAAATTTACTGGAAATAAGAAACAGCCAATGTTGAATCTCGACGACCACTGGATGGACCAGATCAAAGGACACGAGAGCCATGAGGGCACTACGAGAGTCAACGACAATCACGAAGGAAGATTGACAATGAGAAAGCAGGAGATGTAGAGCACACAGTAGCCTACACAGTCCACAGACTTAGACCCATCGGTGAAGATGGAAACGGAGTGGAAGTGCGAAGAAAAGTGCTCAAGGAAAAGGCGTTTCAGAACCTTAGGAGGGGTAAAAGCTTTAGTGATGCGAGTTAAGGATGTACAAAACTTCGGAATGGGGACTCTCCACGGGGGCAAAGAAGGAACAACACGAGTAGAAATATTAGAAATACGAACTGAAAGAGAATCCTGTAAGCGAGATAACTGGACAGAAAGAGGGAGGTGGTGAAGAGGAACATGAACCACAGGAGGAGTAAAAGTTAAAGCACGACAGAGGCGAGAGGAAGGATGCTGCAAGGACCGCGCAAGATAGTGAAGACAGTAGCGATCACGGCGATCGCGAAGAGATAGGAAGCCAGTGTCAACATACAAGCTGAGGGCGGGAGTCGAACGAAAAGCACCAGAGCTGAGGCAAAACCCAGTATGGTGCAAAGCATCAAGACGGCGAAGAGTAGAAGGAGAAGCAGACGAGTAAGCAGGGCAACCATAATCAAGTTTAGACAGGATGAGAGAGGAATGTACTGCAAGGAGTGCGCGCCTATCTGCTCCTCAAGAAATATTGGACAAAAGCTTAAGGAGATTAAGGGCCTAAGGAGCATTCAACTCGTAGGTAAGAGATATGGGCCGACCAAGACAAACGAGTGTCAAAGACTAACCCCAAAAGCTTAGCGGAATCCTTGTACACAAGGGGGGTTGACCATAAAGCAACAAAGAGGGACGAAGAACGAAACGCTTACGAGCAAAAGTCATTGCAGAAGTTTTAGATGTAGAGAACCTGAAGCCATAATTGGTGGCCCAAGACGACACTGCATCAATCGCAAGTTGAAGCCGCCTTTGAAGAAGAGGCGAATCATCACCCCGACAGCAAAGGGTAAGATCGTCGACATAGAGAGCGGAGAAGATACCAGAAGGAAGAGAGGAAAGAAGACCATCGAGGGCAACCAGAAAAAGAGTAGTGCTCAGAACACTACCTTAGGGCACACCTTCGTATTGCTGAAAAGAGGCAGAGAGAGTGGCAGAAAGCCTCCCTTGAAAGGAACGACGAGAGAGGAAGCTTTGCAGAAAGAGAGGGAAGTTACCACGAAGGCCAAAGGAATGAAGTTGGGACAGAATACAGATATCTCCAGGCGGTGTTGTAAGCCTTTTCCAGGTCAAAAAGGACGGCAACAACGGAGGTCTTCATAGCAAAAGCAGTACGAATATAGACTTCCAAGATCACCAAGGATATGTTGTGCTACAGCACTTGCGAAAACTAAATTCAGAATATATATATATATATATATATATATATATATATATATATATATATATATATATATATATATATATATATATATATATAAATATATAAATATATATATATATATATATATATATATATATATATATATATATATATATATATATATATATATATATATATATATATATATATATATATATATATATATATATTATTAAATATGACCGAAAAAGTAAGATTAATAATTCTAACACGAATTTTCTCAATCTTTCGTACATTTCTTTTCACTGTTGGAGGTAATTCAAAAATCAATTCTCCAAAATTCATTTTTATTTTTAGTCTGACGCGAGACTTGAGCGCGTTTCGTAAAAACTTATTACATTTTCAAAGACTTTACACACACACAACTGAATAGAACTTACATATATCCTATTTATTTATATCTACATTTGAGTGACGTGGATGGGGTGAGGTGGTATTTAATAGGGTATTAATTTCATCAACACAAGACAGAACACGAAAGAATGGGTATTGAAATGGAAGTGATTGTAGAAAGCCTATTGGTCCATATTTCTTGATGCTTCTATTACTGGCTAGAAGCCAGTACTGGTTTCTGGCTACTAGGTACGACATATATATATATATATATATATATATATATATATATATATATATATATATATATATATATATATATATGTCGTACCTAGTAGCCAGAACCTGTGTTAATGGAGCTCGACAGTGAACCGACCCTGGAAGAACTCAGTGATGCCCTAGACTCTCTTGCTTCTGGTAAAGCTCCTGGCAAAGATGGCATTCCTGCTGAGACCTTGAAGTGCTGCAGAGGTAGCCTGCTCATGGAGCTGCACGAAATTCTCTGCCTCTGCTGGGAAGAAGGAGAGGTGCCACAGGACATGAGGGATGCCAACATCGTCACACTGTATAAGAATAAAGGTGACAGGGGCGACTGCAACAACTACCGTGGAATCTCCCTCCTCAGTATTGTCGGAAAGCTGTTTGCTCGAGTCGCATTGAGGAGGCTCCAAGTACGTGCAGAGAGAGTTTATCCAGAATCACAATGTGGATTCAGAGCTGGCAGGTCCACCATCGACATGGTCTTTTCCCTCAGACAACTGCAGGAGAAATGCAGGGAACAGAAGCAGCCACTCTTTGTAGCCTTCATAGATCTGACGAAGGCCTTCGACCTCGTCAGCAGGGATGGCCTGTTCAAGATCCTCCCCAAGATCGGATGCCCACCCAGGCTCCTCAGCATCATCAGATCTTTCCATGAGAACATGAGGGGCACCGTGGTCTTTGATGGCCTAACATCAGGCGCCTTTGACATCCGAAGTGGAGTAAAGCAGGGCTGCGTACTGGCTCCAACCCTATTCGGGATTTTTTCGCAGTTATGCTGCGGCACGCCTTCGGATCTGTCACGGAAGGCATTTACCTCCGGACCAGGTCGGATGGAAAGCTCTTTAACCTCGCCAGGCTGAGAGCCAAGACAAAGGTTCGGCTGAGGTGTCTGCGCGACTTCCTCTTTGCCGACGACGCAGCAGTCACTGCCCACTCAGCTGAAGACCTCCAACGGCTCATAACCCGCTTCAGCGAGGCCTCTCAGGCTTTCGGACTCACCATCAGTCTGAAGAAAACACAAGTCATGGGACAAGGAGTGGACTCCCCACCTGACATCGGCATCTCTGATTCCAAACTGGAAGTTGTTCACGACTTCGTGTACCTGGGCTCCACAATCTCTGACTCCCTCTCTCTTGATACGGAGCTAAACAAACGCATCGGTAAGGCATCTACTACCATGTCCAAACTGACAAAGAGAGTGTGGGCCAACAATAGGCTAACTGAGTATACTAAGATTCAGGTTTACAGATCCTGTGTCCTGAGCACTCTCCTTTATGGCAGTGAGTCTTGGACACTCCGCGCCCGTCAGGAAAGACGGCTGAATGCCTACCACATGCGCTGCCTTAGACACATCTTGGACATCACCTGGCTCCTCAGGGTGACAAAGGCTCACAAGGTGACAAACAACAACGTCTTGGGGAGAGCAAGAATCACCAGCATGTACACAATGCTGAAACAGAGACGAATGCGCTGGCTCGGGCACGTTGTGCGAATGGGCGACGGCAGGATCCCCAAGGATCTCCTGTATGGAGAGCTGAGGCAGGGAAAGCGTCCAGTAGGCAAGCCCCAGCTACGGTACAAAGACGTATGCAAAAGGGACCTGAAAGCCATGGACGTCGATCTTGCTATATGGGAGACACTGGCTGCAGACCGTTCAGCCTGGAGGTAGTCTGTTCAACGAGGTCTCTCCAAGTTCGAGGAGTCACTTGCCAAGGAATCGGAGGCAAAGAGACAGAGAAGGAAAGCCGGTAACCAGGAAGACAGACCAGAATCGGACATCGTTTGTGCTCGGTGTGGGATGGACTGCCACTCTCGGATTGGCCTCATCAGTCACACCAGACGCTGCACCAGGATTGACAACTAGGGCGCAACTCCATAGTCTCCCGAGACTGAAGGATGCCTACTACTAGTAGCCAGAACGCACTTCTCAGCCAACTATGCAAGGCCCGATTTGCCTAATAAGCCAAGTTTTCCTGAATTAATATATTTACTCTAATTTTTTTCTTATGAAATGAAAAAGCTACCCATTTCATTATGTATGAGGTCATTTTTTTTTATTAAAGTTAAAATTAACGTAGATATATGACCGAACCTAACCAACCCTACCTAACCAAACCTAACCTATCTTTATAGGTTAGGTTAGGTTAGGTAGCCGAAAAAGTTAGGTTAGGTTAGGTTAGGTAGGTTAGGTAGTCGAAAAAACATTAATTCATGAAAACTTGGCTTATTAGGCAAATCGGGCCTTGCATAGTAGGCTGAGAAGTGCGTTCTGGCTACTAGGTACGACATATATATATATATATATATATATATATATATATATATGTCGTACCTAGTAGCCAGAACTCACTTCTCAGCCTACTATTCAAGGCCCGATTTGCCTATTAAGCCAAGTTTTCCTGAATTAATATATTTACTATAATTTTTTTCTTATGAAATGATAAAGCAACCCTTTTTTCTATGAATGAGGTCAATTTTTTTTTATTGGAGTTAAAATTAACGTAGATATATGACCGAACCTAACCAACCCTACCTAACCTAACCTAACCTATATTTATAGGTAAGGTTAGGTTAGGTAGCCAAAAAAAGCTAGGTTAGGTTAGGTTAGGTAGGTTAGGTAGACGAAAAAACATTAATTCATGAAAACTTGGCTTATTAGGCAAATCGGGCCTTGAATAGTAGGCTGAGAAGTGCGTTCTGGCTATTAGGTACGACATATATATATATATATATATATATATATATATATATATATATATATGTATATATATATATATATATATATATATATATATATATATATATATATATATATATATATATATATATATATATATATATATCTTATCTTATCCTCAACCAGTGCAACAGGTGAATTAGTTAAGGAAATACAACCGGAATAGCTAAGAGAATCCATTGGGATTCATGATCCCAAATTCATGGAAGGAGCCGGTCAGTGGGACACTCTTGTCAACTCTCACCCTCGACTGACTTTTCCAAATGACTGCAAACAGTCCAAATGGGATAGCCCCATAGTGGAAAACATAGCCACATCATTGCTGGAGGCAGCTTCCAGGAAGGACAAAACGCGTCTTCTAGCTGTGCAAGCGCCCCATGCCGGGAACTTCCTGTTGGCAGTCCCTAATTCCGCCTTGGGCACCCGCCTGTACCATCGGACCCTAAGTATTGGTGTTACTCTCCGCCTTGCCGCCCCTTTCTCCACCGAGCACCGGTGTATTTGCGGCCATGCACGGGCAGACCAATACTGCAGCCATGGTCTCATCTGTCGTAAGACACAGGGAAAGATTGCAAGACATGAAGCAGTCAATGACATCATGAAGAGAAGTTTGGCTTCAGCTGGGTACCCAGCACAAAGGGAACCTCAGTTGTGCAGGCCTGACAACAGCCAAAAACGCCCAGATGGAGTCACCCCGCAGCCGTGGAGGGAAGGTAAACAGGTCGTGTGGGACTACACGTGTGCATCTACATTGCCTGATACCTATCTATCTAACAGCACAGCTGAGGGAGGCGGGACGGACACCTTCAGGGAGACCCAGAAAACTAACAAGTACAGGGACGTAGAACGTTGTTACAGGTTCGTGCCAATAGGCTCGGAGACTCTGGGCGCCTGGGATAAATGTGCACTTAAGTTCCTGAAGGAGCTGGGCGAGGAACTCATTGGGAAGACTAGAGACCCAAAAGCGGCCAGTTTTATGTTCCAGCGCCTCAGCGTCGCTGTTCAGAGGGGAAATGCGTGCTGTATCTTGGGTACGCACCCGACCCCCGAGGAGCTGGACGAGGTCTTCGAACACTGATTGGTATATTGTTATATAAGTGTGTGTTTTCTGTAAACTGTAGCATTGCAATACAATCAAATAAAAAAAAAAGGGGTGGAAGGAGAGGAAAAGATTAAAGTATTCAGTGAGAATCCACAAGGCCTTCTTTGAACACTATTTATTTTCTTCTTCGAGGATGTGGGGTCCCTTTAATTAAACCAGTGGTGGTACCCCTATATAAATATATATATATATATATATATATATATATATATATATATATATATATATATATATATATATATATATATATATATATATATATATATATATATGTATATATATATATATATATATATATATATATATATATATATATATATATATATATATATATATATATATATATATATATATATATATATATATATATATATGTAACTGAAAACTCACACCCCAGAAGTGACTCGAACCCATACTCCCAGGAGCAACGCAACTGGTATGTACAAGACGCCTTAATCCACTTGACCATCACGACCGGACATAATAAGGTGATAGCCGAGGCTATTTGAACCACCCCACCGCCGGCACTCGGATAGTAATCTTGGGCATAGCATTTTACCAAATCACCTCATTCTTTGGGGCACACGTGAGGAACACAAATGCGAACAAGCCTGAATGGTCCCCAGGACAATATGCAACTGAAAACTCACACCCCAGAAGTGACTCAAACCCATACTCCCAGGAGCAACGCAACTGGTATGTACAAGACGCCTTAATCCACTTGACCATCACGACCGGACATAATGAGGTGATAGCCGAGGCTATTTGAACCACCCCACCGCCGGCACTCGGATAGTAATCTTGGGCATAGCATTTTACCAAATCACCTCATTCTTTGGGGCACACGTGAGGAACACAAATGCGAACAAGCCTGAATGGTCCCCAGGACAATATGCAACTGAAAACTCACACCCCAGAAGTGACTCGAACCCATACTCCCAGGAGCAACGCAACTGGTATGTACAAGACGCCTTAATCCACTTGACCATCACGACCGAACATAATGAGGTGATAGCCGAGGCTATTTGAACCACCCCACCGCAGGCACTCGGATAGTAATCTTGGGCATAGCATTTTACCAAATCACCTCATTATTTGGGGCACACGTGAGGAACACAAATGCGAACAAGCCTGAATGGTCCCCAGGACAATATGCAACTGAAAACTCACACCCCAGAAGTGACTCGAACCCATACTCCCAGGAGCAACGCAACTGGTATGTACAAGACGCCTTAATCCACTTGACCATCACGACCGGACATAATGAGGTGATAGCCGAGGCTATTTGAACCACCCTACCGCCGGCACTCGGATAGTAATCTTGGGCATAGCATTTTACCAAATCACCTCATTCTTTGGCGCACACGTGAGGAACACAAATGCGAACAAGCCTGAATGGTCCCCAGAACAATATGCAACTGAAAACTCACACCCCAGAAGTGACTCGAACCCATATTCCCAGGAGCAACGCAACTGGTATGTACAAGACGCCTTAATCCACTTGACCATCACGACCGGACATAATGAGGTGATAGCCGAGGCTATTTGAACCACCCCACCACCGGCACTCAGATAGTAATCTTAGGCATAGCATTTTACCAAATCACCTCATTCTTTGGGGCACACGTGAGGAACACAAATGCGAACAAGCCTGAATGGTCCCCAGGACAATATGCAACTGAAAACTCACACCATAGAAGTGACTCGAACCCATACTCCCAGGAGCAACGCAACTGATATGTACAAGACGCCTTAATCCACTTGACCATCACGACCGGACATAATGAGGTGATAGCCGAGGCTATTTGAACCATCCCACCGCCGGCACTCCGATAGTAATCTTGGGCATAGCATTTTACCAAATCACCTCATTCTTTGGGGCACACGTGAGGAACACAAATGCGAACAAGCCTGAATGGTCCCCAGGACAATATGCAACTGAAAACTCACACCACAGAAGTGACTCGAACCCATACTCCCAGGAGCAACGCAACTGGTATGTACAAGACGCCTTAATCCACTTGACCATCACGACCGGACATAATGAGGTGATAGCCGAGGCTATTTGAACCACCCCAACGCCGGCACTCAGATAGTAATCTTGGGCATAGCATTTTACCAAATCACCTCATTCTTTGAGGCACACGTGAGGAACACAAATGCGAACAAGCCTGAATGGTCCCCAGGACAATATGCAACTGAAAACTCACACCCCAGAAGTGACTCGAACCCATACTCCCAGGAGCAAAGAAACTGGTATGTACAAGACGCCTTAATCCACTTGACCATCACGACTGGACATAATGAGGTGATAGCCGAGGCTATTTGAACCACCCCACCGCCGGCACTCGGATAGTAATCTTGGGCATAGCATTTTACCAAATCACCTCATTCTTTGGGGCACACGTGAGGAACACAAATGCGAAGTGCCCCCAAAGATACAAAGCCAGTGTTCATAAGGCTTATGTTCGTCGAGCGCTTACCCACTGCTCCGAATGGAGTAGCGTGAGTATAAAGTTTGAAAAGAGTAACTCAGGTATTAGTGAACAACGGAGATAGCAACGCGGAAATAAACGCGTTGTGTGAAATAAATGGATGTGTGAGTTTTCAGTCGCATATTGTCCTGGGGACCATTCAGGCTTGTTCTCATTTGTGTTTCTCACGTGTGCCCCAAAGAATGAGGTGATTTGATAAAATGCTATGCCCAAGATTACCATCCGAGTGCCGGCGGGGAAGTGGTTCAAATAGCTTCGGCTATCACTTCCTTATGTCCGGTCGTGATGGTCAAGCGGATTAAGGCGTCCTGTAGATACCAGTTGCGTTGCTCCTGGCAGTATGGGTTCGAGTCACTTCTGGGGGTGTGAGTTTTCAGTCATATATATATATATATATATATATATATATATATATATATATATATATATATATATATGTATATATATAAATATATATATATATATATATGTCGTACCTAGTAGCCAGAACGCACTTCTCAGCCTACTATGCAAGGCCCGATTTGCCTAATAGGCCAAGTTTTCATGAATTAATTATTTTTCGACTACCTAACCTAACCTAACCTAACTTTTTCAGCTACCTAACCTAACCTAACCAATAAAGATAGGTTAGGTTAGGTTAGGTAGGGTTGGTTAGGTTCGGTCATATATCTACGTTAATTTTAACTGCAATAAAAAAAATGACCTCATACATAATGAAATTGGTAGCTTTATCATTTCATAAGAAAAAAATTAGAGAAAAAATATTAATTCAGGAAAACTTGGCTTATTAGGCAAATCGGGTCTTGCATAGTAGGCATAGAAGTGTGTTCTGGCTACTAGGTACGACATATATATATATATATATATATATATATATATATATATATATATATATATATATATATATATATATATATATATATATATATATATATATATATATATATATATATATATATATATATATATATATATATATGTAGTAGTACCTAGTAGCCAGAACGCACTTCTCAGCCTACTATGAAAGGCCCGATTTGCCTAATAGGCCGACTGATTTTCTTTATTTTCATTAAATTTTTTCCAATTAGTTTATTTGAATTAATATATTATATTAGGAACATAAGTTTTTGACATAGTTGTGTTAGTTTAGGTTAGGTTTAGATAGGTTAGGTTAGGTAAGGTTGGTTAGGTTCGGTCAAATATCTACGTTAGTTTAAACTGAAATTTAAACAAATTAACTTATACATAATGAAATGGATAGCTTTATCATTTCATAAGAAAAATATCGAAACATATATAAATTTAGGAAAACTTGGCTCATTAGGCAAATCGGGCCTTGCATAGTAGGCCAAGAACGGCGTTCTGGCTACTAGGTATAACATATATGTTTATATATATATATATATATATATATATATATATATATATATATATATATATATATATATATATATATATATGTATATATATATATATATATATATATATATATATATATATATATATGTATATATATAACTGAAAACTCACACCCCAGAAGTGACTCAATCCTATACTACCAGGAGCACTCTGCAACTGGTGTACAGGACCCCTTAACCACTCAACCATCACGACCGGACAAAAGATAATTGTTGCTGAGGCTAATTCCCCATCATCCTGCCGGCACTCTGATGGTAATCTTGGGCATGGTATTTTATCCAATCACTTCATTGTTTGGGGCACACGTGAAGGACAAAAACTTGAACAAAATACCATGCCCAAGGTTACCATCATCCTCAAGAACTCGGCTGAGTTCTTTGGGGCTTACAGTCCCCAAGTGGGCATTTGAAGGCATAGACGATGTTGGTCTCTGTCGGAAAACCCGACACCATTTAATATATCATACAGACAGATAATAGCTGTGTTGTATAAACACGTTAACCCATAGAAAACGTAACTTGTAGTGGAATTACCGTCTATAGAAAACGGGATATCATCACCACATACTATTATAAATCACCACCTATTATGGTGGGAATTATTCTTAAATACATTAGTCTTTGGACTTTACCATCATAAAAACATCTCATATAAATTAACTTAATTATCAATATTAAAGTAGAGTAAATGTGACCCTTCTATCACTTTCTGAAATCTGGACAATGTAAGCCAGGCGTCAGGGGGAAGGAGGGCAGCCATTGTTGATACTAGACCAGAGGCTCTCACGGGAGCAAATTTGGCTCCTGTTAATTTTACTTGGACGTAGTGTTATGGAAACCAAAGGTGTACCATTTTCAACACGCTGTCATCAAATCAAGTTAAGTGTTCTTTCCGAAACCCATTATCTATCATTAGTGGCCATTAATGTCATTGGGTAGGGTTACCCGGTTAGAGCACGATATAGCCTCAAACTAAAGGTAATTAAGCCAGGTCTTTATTGTTCCATGTATAGTGTTTTTTCTGATATAGCTTGTCATATATAGGATTCTGGCTTCACAGCTAGCGCACTTTTGACAGGTCAAGACGAGGAAGCAAGATTTTGTGCACCAGTTACTGGGTGATGGAAGCTACCTCAAAGAGGATAATTTGGTGTCTACACCCTAGTTATACCTGGTGGACTAACCTGCTGTACTATAAGATAAGGAACCTTTTCAATGTATGTAGTTAATACTGTAGTTTGATTGGCTGCATATATATAAATTAATTTAATATAAACCCCCCTAATGTGTAGAGGATCGATTTGTGAGATTAAGAGATTATTGCAGAAATACAGTCCACTTATCATTATACAAATTGCTATCGAAGTATATAAATTAACGTAAATATAAATTCATATAAATTAAATAAATATAAATCTCACAGGTCGGTTCCCACAGTCTCCTTTAAGGCGTTCTGATTTGTGTCTGGAGAGTTTTTGTCTGGAGACAAAGCAGAACGCCTTAAAGGAGACCAACGTCGTCTATGCTTTCAAATGCCCGCTTGGGGACTGTAAGCCCCAAAGAACTCAGTATATAAACAAGATAACAACATCTCTTTCCAGGCGATTAACAATGCATAAGCAACAGGGCTCCATTAAGGAACATATAATCTCTTCCCACAACCAGATCATCACCAAAGAAGTCTTAACAAACAACACAGAAATCATCGATAGATACAGCGATAGCAGGCTGCTTGACATCTGCGAGGCACTACACATCAAAAAATCAACACCAGCTATCAACAGCGAATTAATGCACAACAATATTCCACCCACTTCAAGACTCCGTACTAATATAGAAGCATCAAGAGGAAGTATGGGCCAATAGGCTCTCTGCAGGTTACTTTCATTCTTATGCTCTCATATATCCAATTAATACCCATTGTTCCATGTTCTGTCTTGTGTTTCTCACAAGTTTGTTCACCTCATCCAAAACTGTTGTACCATATCACCTCACCCAAATGCGAGTATAAATATGGAAGCAAATGGCGTGTTTACAGGTTACAGTTGTGTGTGTAAACTAAAGTCTTTGAAAATGTAATAGGTAATTACGAAACGCGTTCAGGCGTCGCGTCAGACTAGAAATAAAAATGAATTTTGGAGGATTGATTTTTCAATTACCATCGACAGTCAAAGGAAACATAAGAAATATTGAGAAAATTCGTGTTAGAATTATTAATCTTACTTTTTCGATCATATTTAACAACATATGATTACAAGAAAGACTGCTACCAAAATATACTAATATATATATATATATATATATATATATATATATATATATATATATATATATATATATATATATATATATATATATATATATATATATATATATATATATATATATATATATATATATATATATATACGAAGGGGTACCACTTACAGTCATGTACCTCCCCGTGGAATGTCCCGATTTTCAGGATGAACGTATGTTTTGTTTTCCTAATATCCTTCAAGGACCTTTGTCTTTCGAAAGAATGCTTGGTGATTAAGATTCCTCTGATAGCACACGCCTTATGCACCTTTGTTCTCGTAAATGCATTCTCAGTGATATTTTTCACTTTTTTATTATCTCGAGCCAATAATGATGCAATATATTCTCTCTATGTTTTTTTTTTTAATATTACTTTCTTGTTTATAGAGCTCATTTCTTTTTATTAAATGTTTTGTTATTATTTTATAACTGTGTTTAAATCTACAATTCCATCGTGTAACTCCTTACCCGCCTAGAAACTAGTTTTACACAAGTACAAAGAGTTTAAAATAAAATTACAGAGAAAAAATATAATTATTAACATACAATTTAAATTACTGTGAGAGACAAAGCTTTTATTGGTCGTAAGTGAGAGAGGTACGCTAATACAAGTCAAGGGTGAGTCTTGTATTGCACAGTGAGGAACATGATTGTGTGGTACAACACCGCACGTCAGGCCAAAGTGAGATCAGATGTGTGCAACTTATTCCCCTGGCGATACTGTCCATGAAGAGTAGGACTCAGCAGCCCTGAAATAATAGTTAGACTTATTAGTGGTACATAGTCTCATCCCCCACGGGCCAGTGATGATGTGCAAAAAAAAATAATCACCACAGTTTAAGTTTGAGCAAGTTTCTGACAGTTGCACTGGGTGAAAATGTCCATGTACTCCCCCCCCCCCAAGTTAGAGAAGGTGCCTCTTTTCTTTTCCAACGAACGCGAGAGGCCATGTGGACTATATTATATGGACGGTAGGTGGTTTTGTGGTCCCTTGGCTGGAGATGACTGGAGTCCCTTGCTTGGCACGACTGCATGTAAAGTGGACACATGCACCACACGTCTTTCCATTCTATCCCTGATTATTCTCATCTTATCCTTTCCAAGTGTTATAGTCATACTGGCTTATGGCTTCCTCCAAATAATTACCTTACCGTCCTCTGTCTCCACCATACATACCTATCTTTGTCCTCCCTCAGTCTCTACCCTCCCTGCCCAAACACTCCCTTCCCTCATCTCTCTTTCTCCCCTGTCTACACACCTCCGTCCACCATTAATGTAACCAAACGGTTGCACCCAGAATGCAAACCAGTCTTCAGAAAACATGTTTTGAAAATCGGTATCTTATTTCATTTTTTTTATTAATAATTCATGAGGTACATCTGCATTAGTGCAGCTACCCTAGACTATATGAAGTGGAGTACAGTGTGTCAAAAAAGCTAACTAGGTGATGCTTAAAAATCCCCATCACACAGGATGGTTAGTCATACAGAGGCACGTGACGGGCAGTTTGCACTGGCAGACTCCAGAAGCATTTTGAGGATATCATCAACACAAGAGTGAATAAGGTAGCAGTGGTAATAAAAGTCCCCATCTCGCAGGATGGTTAGTCATACAGGGCCATATGTTTAGTAGCCTGCACTGGCAAATTTTGGGTACACTGTGAGGATATCTTCAAGAATACGAGAATGAATAAAGTAATTGCAAAGCTCCAGGTACCTCATGCCAACTGGTCTGAAAGGTCTAATAACTGGGCATTCGGTGATGTAGTGCGGGAGATCGTGCCGGAGTTCGTGCTCACAGAGTTTGCAACTGGAGTGCTCAGGATTGGGAGATCCGTCACCTGCAGCCATCTGCCACAGGTAACGGTCACCCAACCTGATCCTTGCAACCACTGTGTCGCACAGTCTAGTGGACGTTTTGTGCTGCCCATAGATATAGGTTTCAGATCTGAAAAGATCATAGCTTTTTATACTAGTACTTTCAGGTCGTTGGGAGTCAGTAATTTCTTTCCTATCAGATCTGAGTGTTTGGACCAATACAGTTTTGACAGCAGAGATGGGGATACCTAGATCTAATTCAACTTCATCCTTGTTACACGTTAATTTGGCTGCAATGTCTGTCTCATTATGATGGGTTATATTTATGTGTGAAGGTATCCATACAAAGGAGATTCGAGACCCTTTACTCTGTGCAGCAATTAGGTCATTTATAATTGGGAGTAGAAGAATCTTGCTGTCGATCTTCCAAGATAAGTTTTCGATTGCTTGAAGAGCAGACTTTGAATCACAAAATATTATTCCTCCTCCAATGTTTTTTAATGTACTGGTAGCTAGTTGTAATGCTGCTAGTTCTGCTTGTGTGGAGGTCAGCCAGATGTTTAACCTGACACTGACAGCCTTTGTGCAAATATTATTTCTATTAAACCTACATGCTGCTGCAGTCCGTCCAGTAGAGGATTGGACTGAGCCATCGGTGTAGACACAGTGCACGCGAGATCTTAAATTCACGATGGAGGAGGCAATTGTTTCAAGTGTGACAGCTTTGAGAAGAGCAGGATTCTCATTATCTTTCTTGGTGACAGGTGTGTATGATACTTGAATGGTGGGGTACAGATAGAGAGGAATATCAGAGACAGGTAGATTGCACTTAAAAGGAATGTTAAGTTTAATGAGATTGTAGGCATTGTTGCTCAGCCATTTATCATAAAAGGAGTGAGTTGGTATGCCGGCACCAGTCAATAGGGTGTAAACAGCACTAAATAATTTGTCTCTGAGCAATGCAGGAGATGTAGAGTCTCTCATGACTTTAAGGCAAAAGGAAGTGTTGACTTGCATGATTCTCTCTAGTATGGTTGGAAGCTTCAGTTCTTCCCGCATGTTGATGATTCTTGTGCATCTTGGGGCACCAAGAATTATCCTCATGGCTTCATTCTGTACTACTTCAAGTTTGTCCAACACAGAGGAAGGGAAATTAATTAAGTACATAGCATTGTAATCAACGAGAGATCTAACAAACATCATATAGAATAGTCTAGCATATTTAATATTAATACCAATATTCTTACCAGTAAGTGTTTTCAATGGTTTTAGTCTTTCTTTTAACCTACGGTGTAGATCATTTACAATGTCACTGTTAATTACCAACTCCAAGGTATTTGTGCTGCCTACACGTTTCAATGTTCTGGTTGTTGACCTTGAAAGCTATAGGGACATGAGTTTTCTCTTGGGGATGGTGAACTCTGGATTTAGTTATAGAGATAACAAGACCACATTCAATGCTTTTAGCAGCGAATGAATCAAGTAGAGCTTGCAGTCTAGTTTGGGAATTTGCAACAATGCATATGTCATCGGCATAACAAATGACGGCTTCGTCAGGTAGTGTGGGAATATCAATTGTTAATTTGTGCATCAGAACATTGAACACTGTAGGACTTAGCACTCCACCCTTGGGTGTACCCATCTCATAGGGTACACAAAGTTTACTTTTGACCCCCCTTGAATAGGACTGAGGCGGTTCTGCTACTCAGGTAACCCCTAAGCCATGACAAAAGTCTTCCCTTAACTCCAAAAGAGGCTAGCTGTTCTAGGATGACTTCTCTGTTTGCTGTATCAAAAGCAGTTTGGAGATCATAAATGCCGCCTGAGAGTTTGGTCCCCCTCTGATAAAATACTCAGCAAAGCAAGTTTGTGTGCTTCTTCCAGGAAGGAAACCATACAGGTTAGGGGCAAGGTGGGGTTTGATTTGAAACATTAGTCTGTCGAGAATAATTATCTCAAGAACTTTACACATGCACGACGTCAGAGAAATGGATCTAAATTTTTGTGAATTAGGCTTGGGTTATTATGAGTCTTGGGTATTATGAGTCCCTGTGTCCAGCGGTCAGGTAAGACACCCTGCCTTAGACTTTGATTAAACAATTCTAGCAAAGGGCTATTTGGCAGCTCAGCAAGTACTCTCATGGTGTTGTATGTGATGCCATCCTCTCCAGGAGAGGTAGTCTTACCTTTCTTGAGTGCATCTTCAGTTTCAAAGGGGGTTATGCCATAGTTATCATCAGGCCCTATTTCACTACAGGCAATTTCAATATTGAAGTTACGATTTATTTTGGTACTAGTCAGATGGTTTTGCACATCTAGGGGCAGGCTGCTTATACTAGCAGTGCTTGCATATTGCTGAAGCAGCATGTCGGCATAGTCTAGAGGTGAATGGTGATCAAGTTGACGACTGCTAGGACGAGAAATCTTTTTAATTTTATTCCACATTTGGGATATCTTAATTCACAATTATTTGAACTAATGTTAAAGTCTGTGGACTCGGCACTGAACATTTCACCTCAACAGAGTTCTTGAAGGGAGCAATGGTCGATCCTGCCACCGTGACATAATATAACCATTAGTCCAGTATAGCTTAATGAGGCTAGCCAAAAGCATTTCTCCGCCAACCTCGCACACACATACATTAAGACATTATCTCGTAGTGAAGTAAATTATCTGACCTCGCAGCTTTTGTAGTGACTTTGT
Source organism: Procambarus clarkii (assembly GCF_040958095.1). NCBI lineage: Eukaryota > Metazoa > Arthropoda > Malacostraca > Decapoda > Cambaridae > Procambarus > Procambarus clarkii. Next base: position 11,173,707 of record NC_091181.1, on the reverse strand, counting down.
TATAACATTTTCGAAAATTCCAAGCCTATTTCAATTAGAGCACATTACTTGAAGGAATATATAAATTTATAATTTAAACTTACGATTAAAATAGAATGTGGGATTGGAATGAGGATAGAAGCTTCATATGACAACCTCCTCCTGTGAAAATAATTTTAGACGCCTGAGCGCCGACGAGAAGCCTGGCGTGGTAGTGGAGGCAGCGTCTGAATTTATCACGGACCAGCTGGCCCGGGACAACCTCTTCCAGGAGCTGTGGGGAGAAGATAGTGTCTCCTGTCGGGGACTCATCCTCGACCTTACTGCCAGCAACAGTACTGCCATCGGTCTCAGGTAGTGTTTACAAAAACACTGAGGAAGATATTCATGTTAATTCTTATTTATATAAGTGAACACCAAATGCGTAACTCAACTCCTGTAGTTAATGGAAAAAAAGTGCGTTCACAGATTCTAAAATGTATTGCTGTGATATTTAATTTCTACAGGTTCATGTTGTCATCAGGGTTGCACCTTCGGTCACAAACGAGAGTGGTGATTGTTGGAAGGCGGTCGGGAGTGAGGGAGGTGCTCCTCCATCACAGCCTCCGCAACACCCTCCACGCCCTCTACCTTGCCCTCCACCACCACACCTTCCTCACCTCTTCACCGCACCAACTGGGTACCTTCCAAGTTCCTTTGTCTTTAGTGATGCCTAGTGTAGTGGGAAGCGTGTGACACGGGCAATGCCCAAGACGCAGGACAGATTTTCTCCCATAGCAAATTAGATTTGTATCTGCAAATCCTAAGGTAGACATACCGAGGTTAGATATCAGGTGGTGTTATGTTGGCGTTGTGTTTTGACGTAAGCTTCTGACTCCTACAACTCTGCGTGTAGAGATACTGGCCCAGGGCTTAAAGATTCGGTTTTGAAAACCGTGAGTGGTGAGAAAGATTAGGGTCTCATCCTGAGCCCAATTATGGCCTTGCTATAGTAGAACTAACATAAATGCAATATGGATGCTGATAAAAGAATGAGGTTGATTAATATGAAGTTATCGAGCAATTTTAATCTGCCATTGTCGCTGTTGTTGCCTACCAGACCAACAGGTCAGAATATCTGGTGAGGGTCAGAATGACTGTAGACGTAATGTGATTCAGCCTCTTTGGCGTATTTGTAGTCACCATCTAAGAGATGCCGTCCTGATAATATACTGAGATCGTAAGGGTTGTTGATTTAGGTGATCTTCTTGAGGCTATCTTGAGATGATTTCGGGGCTTTTTAGTGTCCCCGCGGCCCGGTCCTCGACCAGGCCTCCACCCCCAGGAAGCAGCCTGTGACATCTGACTAACACCTAGGTACCTATTTTACTGCTAGGTAACAGGAGAATAGGGTGAAAGAAACTCTGCCCATTGTTTCTCGCCGGCACCTGGGATCGAATCCAGGACCACAGGATCACAAGTCCAGCGTGCTGTCCGCTCGGCCGACTGGCTAGGGTAGTGGGAAGCATGTGACACGGTCAGTGCCCAAGACGCAGGACGGATTCTCTCCTATTGCGAATTAGATTTGTATGTTCTTTCTAACGCAAATCCTAAAGCAGACAGGATTTAGAGTTGTTGTTGATTTAGTGGAGACAACGATCGAGAGATCGAATGCACCCCGGTTGCCCGATACGAAGAAATTGCAAAGGGGGATCGGATCACTACAGCCTCTTCAATCACCAGATGTGTGTAATAAAGTGAAATGTATGGCGAAGGATACAATAACGGACGTCTTTATCGCTCGCACCCACTCCATCAAAGAGAACGGGAACCGTATGGCGAGGAACATGCAACATATGAACAACACTCTGTAGTCTGACGTGAGCACTATAAAACCGTGGGCAGTGGAGAAGTAGATGTCCCACAGTATCCACCTGGTTTGGACACCACTGGCATTAGTGGGGGGAATCCAACAACTGTAGACGATGGAGATGCTCAGCCAGAAAGGAGTGCTCAATTCGAAGGTGATTGAGAACCGTGTCAAGGAGACATTAAAGGTGACGCGAGGATGAAAACGCCCATGGACGCGGGGAGACACCCTCCAGAAGGCTACCCAAGGAGGAGGATCTAAGGGCTGTCGACATCTACGCCTCCCATCCCCCGAGGTGCGGGAGAGTTTCTGCAAGGTCCAGAGGCACCTGTGTAGCTTCATGGAGATTATGCGCCAATCCTGCTGCTGCGTCTGTCACCTCATAGCCATTAATCCCGAGATGAGGCAGAACCCATTGCAGAAAGACCGATCAACCCGAGGGACAAGAGTACGACAGCAATTCCCTATGGATCTCTGCCACAATATGATAGTGGACCCGCGGACCCCTATATGATATCAGACGCAGGGCTGGAAGAGTGTCCACATAGAAGACAACCAATGAGGGCCCAGAAACTTGACGGAGGAGTCGTAATGCAAGTAGGATTGTATAGGGTTCCCCAGCCCGGTACTAATGATCACACGAGAGCTTCATGTTTGGCAGAAGAAGAAATGAGCAAAGACAGCAGCTGCCGACGTAAATTGCGGCTGATCGACGTGGGACTCATCCATGTATACCTTCAGGTATCCCAGGTATAAAGAAGCACATAGGTCAGCAAATATCGTAGAGTTCAGACCCTCTAAATTCCTCTTCTGACGAGGAGGCATGAAAAAGTCCACCGATACCTGGATGAGCTCCTCCGGCAATGGAGGCACTGTAGGGATGACTGGACTAAAAATTTGTACAAGAACCAGAAGGGAGAACTGTGAATATGCATCCAAGGGTTGGACTATGAAAGGCAGCTGACAGCGCCTTGAACGTCTAGCCGGCACGTCCCATCAGTGTGTATCAGGCAGCAAGAGAGTAAGCGGCAGGGAAAGACACTATTCGTTGGAGTCGTCGACATAGGGCTAGAAGACATTCAAACTGCGGTGGCCAAACCCCCGACTTGGCATGAAGAAAGAGAACTGGCGAGGAGGGCAAAGTCCCAAGAGCGGAATAAAGGTCACCATTTTGGACAAGATCCAACAGCCCCATGACCGACAGAGCCGCCGAGCAATAGACTTCACCCCCCATACATGATGTTGCCTTGAATAAATGCTTATAATGCTTTGAATGGAGAGCTGCTTTATGATGTTGATGAGGCGCAGGCAGGAGGTATGTAGGAAAATCACGTGACGATTCCACACCAGCCAAGCGCCATCAAGAACCTTTCCCAGCCACCTGTGATCTGTGGTGTCCGGGAGACGACGATCACCGATGGTCACCACCGGCTGAGCTGGCAAACGAGTACCGGTGAAACACATCATGTAACTCTTCTCCGGGTTGATTGAGAGTAACCTCCCCAACTTGCAGAGAATACACCTACCGCCTCCTGCAGTCAACCCTGCCTTTCCAGGAGAGTGCCACCATCCACCACAATGGTTATGTCATCTGTGTAACCTAAAACCTGTGCACCAGGGAAGACAAGAAGATCAGACAGAAGAATGTAGAACAGGAGCGGGTTGAGAATCTCTCCCTGGGGAACACCATGGAAGCCTGGGCAGGACAAGGAGACGAAAACTCCCACTGTCACTCTGAATGGGTGGCCCTGTAGATAGCCCTGAAGCCACCCCAATGTGGAACCCCGAGAGTCCTAGGCAAGCCAAGCCCTGAAGGACAGCTTAATGTGATGCAGAGTCAAACGCACTCCGGATGTTGAAGAAAGCTGAGTGTAGCACCCTCCTCTGCTGATAAGTGTCATGTTCACAGAAAATGGTACCATCCGTTTTCTATGTGCGGCGGCTGAGACGCCAGAGAGAAGGAAGGTAAACAACAGAGCGTACAGGACGCCTGCCAAGCTTGGTAGCTACTAGTCATGTAATCATATTAAGTATTAAAGTCAGTAACCAAGTCATGACTTTACATCAACCCTACAACCAAGACTTCCTCAGTAACACACAAACACCACATTGGCGACGAGGATGAACTGTGAACGCAGGTATTTGTTCAGTTTCAAACACAAGGGAGAAGCATGCTGCCTGGAGGAGGAAGAGAAGCTGTGAGCGCCATACCCGATGCTGTATGCTAACCGATGCTGTGTGCTAACCAATGCTGTGTGCTAAACGATGCTGTGTGCTAACCGATGCTGTGTGCTACCCAAGCTGTGTGCTACCCAAGCTGTGCTGAAGAAACTGTACTGAGGAATCTGCCGACGTTGTGTACGAAACGACGCTTTGATGTGTACAAAACCTGATGTTTTGGTTACGAAACTACGCTTCGTGCTACAAAATTCGTCACACTGAACTGACTGCTGTACCGACTGCTGTACCAACTGCTGCACCAACTGCTGCACCAACTGCTGTACCAACTGCTGCTGTACCAACTGCTGTGCCAACTGCTGTGCTGCTGCTGTGAGTAGGAACAACACATGTACACAAGGGCTAGGTAAGAAGTCAGTTGCTGCTATATTGTGCACTGTTGTGAACTTTTGCATTAAAATGCTTGTGTGCTTTGCAAAATTAAAGTAATTACAGTGAATTCTTGACTAACATATACAGTGCAGTAAGTGTTTAATATTCTGTGGAACATTTAAGTGATAAGTTTACATTTATTCAGTAAAAAATGGCAAATATACCTCAGTTTCCTGCATTTGATCCTGACTGTGACCAGACAAACCTGTCACAGAGGTGGGTCAAATGGCTTAAAAAGTTTGAAAATTTGTTGATAGTTTCTGACATCAAAAGTGCTGAAAGAAAGCGTGCCTTTCTACTTCATTAAGCAGGTGATAGAGTTTGTGACATCTTTGACACACTGAAAGACACTGGTGGTGCCAAAGATTATGACACTGCCAAAGCCAAACTAACAGAGCATTTCAAACCAAGGCAAAATACTGCTATGGAAATTATGCATTTCAGGAGAGCAAAACAACTCTCTAATGAAACTGTGGATCAATACCACACACGTCTGCAGGGTTTAGCAGCCCATTGTGAGTTTGCTGATGTTGACAAAGAAATCAAACAGCAAATAATTGAATCATGCACATCTACACGTCTTCGTCGAAGAGCTCTAGAACTTGTTGATGATGACAGTTCTCTTACCAAGATACTGGATATGGCTCGTCGAATGGAAGATGCTGCACGTGATGCTCGTGTCATGGAGTGCAGTGCTAATAACGGTTCTGCCACTGTTACTAACAGTGATGAGGTACGTAAGGTTCAGGGAGGACACCGTGATCAAAGAAGATATCATGGCAAACCTAACAGTAAATTGAGCCGAGAACCACGTCACAACTGGGGTCAAGGAACAAGGCTCAAGCAGTCACAACGACCCACATCAGAGGGTGTCAACAATAAATGTTACAATTGTGGAGGAGACTACCCACACCAAGATAATGTTTGTCCTGCTCAAGGTAAGAAGTGCTATGAGTGTGGAAAACTAGGTCATTTTGGTGCTATGTGTTGTTCTGCACTAAAGAAACCACAGTCAATGAATAAAAGCACTGTACGAGGATCAGGTCATAGGGGTCGAGGTGGTAAACACAATATTGCACCTCATATCCAGAATGTTAATAATGTACAAGACAACATTTCATTACAACCAGTCTCAGATGACAGTGAATGTGATTATACTTACGGAGTACAAGCAATCACAGAATGGAATGATCTTCCAAACAACCCAGAGACATGTGTATACATTGCTGGTATTTGTCTCAAAGTTCTCATTGACACTGGATCAAACATTGACACCATTGCTGAGTGCCACTATGAAAAATTTAAAAAACAGTTCCCAAAGCTTGAAAACTATAATGGTAAAGCCACTGCCTATGCTTCAAAGGTAGCCTTGCCAGTGATTGGAACTTTCACTGCAGAGATTAAGTCAAAGAATGCAATGCTCATTACTACATTCCATGTTGTTAGGAATGCAAAGGAGTCTTTACTCAGTTACAAGACTTCAACCAAATTGGGGCTACTTCAGCTTTCTAATGCTGTAGCAGTGGAATCTGCAAAAAATGTTGATGGTATTGTTGCTGAATTTTCTGATCGATTTAAATCCATAGGTTGTTATACTGATAGCAAAGTACATCTGCATATCAACCCAGATGTAATTCCAGTTGCCCAACCACATCGCCGACAACCATTCCATACTCGCAAGAAAGTCGATGCCGAACTGGATAGGCTGATAGAACTAGATATCATTGAACCAGTAACAGGCCCAACACCATGGGTAAGCCCAATTGTCACTCCACCAAAGCCGAAGAATCCAGATGAGATACGCATTTGTGTGGACATGCGTGTTCCCAACAAGGCAATAATGCGTGAACGCCATCCTACACCGACTGTAGATGATATGATCTACCGCTTGAATGGTGCAACTGTATTCAGCAAGTTAGATTTAAACAAGGGCTATCATCAGCTTGAACTTGATGAGGAGAGTCGATTCATCACAACGTTTACGACACATCGAGGTCTGTAAAGGTACAAGCGCCTGAGTTTTGGTATCAACAGTGCTGCCGAGGTATTCCAGCACATCATCAGCCAGGTATTGCAAGACATACCTAATGCTGACAACATGTCTGATGACATCATTGTTTATGGCCGTACCCAAGCTGAACACGACAAAGCTCTTCGTGCAACATTGCAACGCTTACGAGAAAAGAATCTGACGTTAAGCCGAGCAAAGTGTGAGTTCAATCAACATAAAATTGAATTCTTTGGACATGTACTTAGTGACAAAGGTCTGTCTCCAGATCCTAAGAAAGTTGCAGATATCAAGAATGCTGCACCTCCTTCAACGTCCACTGAAGTACATAGTTTTCTGGGAATGGCAAACTACTGTTCTCGCTTCATTCCAGATTTTGCTACCATTACAAAGCCTCTACGTGAGTTCCTGAAGAAAAATGCATCATGGTACTGGAGTGATATCGAGCAAAATGCATTTGATGCTGTGAAAGATGCACTAGTAGAGAATGCGACTGCTGCGTACTTTGATCCATCAATGGACACTGAGTTAACGGTGGATGCTAGTCCTGTTGGATTAGGTGCTGTTTTAGCCCAACACAAACCTGGTCAACCAGATTCCAGAGTAGTAATTGCCTACGCCAGCCGTTCTCTCACAGATGTTGAGCAACGATACAGTCAGACAGAGAAGGAAGCTCTTGCTCTTGTATGGGGCTGTGAACACTTCAATGTGTATCTGCTTGGTGCACCCTTCACCACGATGGTCACTGACCACAAACCGTTGGAGACCATCTTCAATAATCCAAAGTCCAAACCACCAGCTCGAATTGAGAGATGGGCTCTTCGTCTGCAACCATACAACTTTACGGTGAAATACAAGCCGGGTGCAGGCAATCCCGCTGATTACATCAGTCGACATCCTGCCAACAGTTTCACCATCACCAAGCATCAGCAAGTTGCCGAGGAATATGTACACTCTGTAACCTGTGATGCAGTCCCTAAGGCTCTCACTCTTGATGAAATCCGTACTGCAACCCTAGAGGACCCAACTCTGCAAGCAACAGTGGATGCATTGACTAAGAAAAAGTTTCCACGCATCCCACCCTCAGGAATTGACCAAGATGCATTCAAAGCACTTGAACGCATCCAGACAGAATTAAGTGTTACGCAACAACGCGACACTGTGCTGCGAGGTACTCGTATCGTTATTCCAGCTGTTCTCCAGCAACGTGCTCTGAAGCTTGCACATCAAGGACACCAAGGTCTTGTTAGGACCAAATAGCTGCTACGAGAAAAGGTGTGGTTTCCTGGCATTGATCGTCAAGCAAAGGATATGCATGATGCCTGTGTCCCTTGCCAAGCTGCAGTGGATACTTCAAGACCAACACCTCTACAACCTTCACCACTACCTGCTGCACCATGGACGGAAGTATCGATGGACTTCTGCGGACCACTACCAACTGGAGAGTACTTGATGGTAGTCACTGATGATCACTCACGTTATCCAGAAGTAGAAATCATCACTTCCACATCTGCAAAGGCTGTCATCCCGAAACTCGACAAGATCTTTTCAAACTTTGGCATTCCTGAAGTTGTCAAGACAGACAATGGACCGCCTTTCAATGGACAAGATTTCGTCAACTTTTCTGAGCATATTGGATTCAAACACCGCCGTGTGATGCCACTACATCCTCAAGCAAATGGAGAAGTTGAGAGATTCATGCAACCTCTCATGAAAGCGGTACGCTGTGCTCATGCCGAAGGACGATCCTGGAAACAAGCTATGTATGCTTTTCTCAGGAACTACCGTGCAACACCACGTGGAACACTGGGCAAGTCACCTGGCGAACTTTTATTTGGACGTCCTATGAGGATCACACTACCTGTCATGCCAGCCGAGGTAACGGATAAACGTCTCGCTCAGAAGGATGCACTAGCCAAGGGCAAAATGAAAATTGCTCATGATCAACGTGCAAAGGAACAGTTCATAAAGGTTGGTGACACTGTTCTCGTTAAAAAGAAAAAAGAGGGAAAGTTAGATATGCCGTATGATACAAAACCATATAAAGTGATTAGTGTAAAAGGAACTATGGTAACAGCTAGTAATAGAGATCATAGTATAACACGTAATATGGCTTATTTCAAAGTGATTCCAACTAGTGTAGAAAATGATGAAGTGCAAAGTCGCGCAAAAGAAAAAGAAAAAAATAGTGATAACCCGACAAACAATTCATCAAGGGATGTTATTGTATTTGGGGACTCACGTCCTAAACGTCATGTTAAACGCCCTACACGATTTGATGATTAATTGTGTTCCTATGTAATGAAAAGTATTTACTTATTGTGCTAAACTAAATTTAATATTGTTTGAATAATGCAGATATCTCATTCAATATTTTGTAACTTTGTAGTACAGTTTCTTTCATGTTTGTTTAACATTGCATATGTATTTTTAACATTGAAATCCTTTGTGGAAAAGATTAAGTTGTTTAAATTCTTTGTGTGCTTAATTAATGTTAAATGTATGCAGTATCTCTTGATATGTTAATAACTTACTTTGTGTCAATAACTTTGCTTTGTGCTACACGCATGGTAGACATCCTGTATTCATTCTTTTTAAAGAAAAGGAGGGATGTCATGTTCACAGAAAATGGTACCATCCGTTTTCTATGTGCGGCGGCTGAGACGCCAGAGAGAAGGAAGGTAAACAACAGAGCGTACAGGACGCCTGCCAAGCTTGGTAGCTACTAGTCATGTAATCATATTAAGTATTAAAGTCAGTAACCAAGTCATGACTTTACATCAACCCTACAACCAAGACTTCCTCAGTAACACACAAACACCACAATAAGTGTCCATTATTCAATGTTCCAAGGTGAGAAGGCAGTCTGTCGTGATCCTTCCTGGCCAAAGCCCACTGAAGCCCTCCGCAGAAGACCCAAGGTATCCATTACCCATTGCAGCAGAAGACATGGAAGCAGAGTGAGTAGTGTTATGATCTCAGCCTACAGGAGAAACGAGTCTCCCTCCTTGAGAGTTATTCATCAAGCCTGACCTGATTAGAAGGTCTAGCAAATAATGAGGTGATAACCCATATGTAAAATAGTTGCTTGGATATGTATAACAGTTTGAGATTATGGGCAATGAAGAAGAAAACAGATAAATGACTGGCGAGGAGATGTGGACATTTTGCTGGAGGCGTGAGGCTCGCTTCCGGAGGACCTTGACCTCACTTGAGTGCCAGACATCGCAGGGGGAAGCCGCGCTCCATTTGAGCTCCCGCCAGAAGGGAACCCCTAGTGATATATCTCTAAGAGAAGAGAAGTGTGCAGACGTGCCAGCTGTGGAATTGAGCTGAGAACGTTGTGGTGTCAAGTCTTGGACGGCGAGGAGAGTTTAATAAGCTGCTCAGAGGCATTTTCGTGGGCTGTGTGGAGCGCCCTGACCAGACGCCGTCAGAGGGAAAGCGCCCTCGATCAGTTAATCTGTGGTAAGCACGATATATGCCAGTTCATAGTGATTGCTTGTAGTTGGTCGTGTGCCCAGCAACAGTAGCAATGTTTATTTATAAGTTAGACATGTTTTAATAAGGCAGAAAGCCTGAAATAGGAGAGTGAAGAGGGAGGAGCACGGAGCGACGTCCGTCCCCTCTGAGCTCTGACGGACGACTGAGGGAGCCCGGCTCCTGATGGAGGAAGACCCTCCCAGCGAGTGAGGACCGCCGCCAGGCGAGGTGGAGTATGGACCCGCCCAAAACGGGGGAGTCCACTCTCACTGTATGTAGAGAACAGATAGAGGTTTGAGGCAAACATATTGTGTGAATATTTTTTGTTTATGTGTTAGAGGGGAACATTTTATTGGAGTGTCGATGGGTTGCAGGTTTGTTCTTAGGGGAAGAAGTTGCTGAGAACTTCGAAGCCAGCAGATGAAGTAGCTGATGAGACTCCAAGGTAGTGGAGCAGAGGACCTCGAGCTGTGAGGAGAAGCAGCAGTGAAGAGGAGTGTCACGTGCTTCTGTAGAGGTGGAGAAGCACCATAGTTGCTCGGGGAAACTTCATGGTGTAGCAGCCAAGAGAGCTGTGGAGGACCCTAGCAGTGAAGCACCGTAGTTGCTCAAGGAAACTTCATGATAGCAGCCTGGAGTAGCTGCAGAGGATCCTGGTAGTGATGCCCGGAAGAACCTAAGGATATTAGGGTAGTGAACTTCCAGAGGTGGAAGGGGAAGTTCTGGTGGATTACTTGTAGGGAGTTGATAGTGTTTGGTTGTCATTAGTGTGCAAGACGCAGTGAGAGGTGAGTGGTTGTTTGCATTCTTACGCCAAGGAGTTTTTTATACTGAAGTATCAATGAACATTTATACTGATATATGTTATTGCATTCAAATGCTGATTTTCTATATATATATGTTATCTTGCTGATGGTGCAACAGTGTATGTAGACTTGATCAACTTGAGGAGGTTGATAGTATCAGGTGGTGAACCAGGAGATTGGATACCACTTGATAAGCTGATGAAAGAGTTCTGATGATGTTGGAGTGCAACCTGATTGTAATAGTATAGAGTATAGGATTCATTATTATTATATGTGTGTATGTATCGTGTATGTGCTTTGTCCAGTAAATGTATTCCAATTTGCCGGTGTTTGCCCTTGTCCTAGTGAGGCTTCCCAGGAAGTAGTAAAGAAGGAGAGAGAGAGAGAAAGAACCAAGAACCACTGCTGTGGACAGGGTAGAAGGTAGTACTAATAAGCCAAAAAGGGGATCGAGGAGATCATATTACCTAAGGAGAGAGTGGGGAGTCACAGCGGCTCGAGTGGGTGTGTGCACGTGACAACGAGGCTAGGTGTGGGAGCCGCATCCCCTAAATGTGTGACGTTGAGCCCCTCTCCAAGAGCCAGAAGCGCCAAGGGTGATCTCCTAGTGAAGTATAAGCACTCTACCGAGTTGTGGGTTGGGTTGTCCGTAGAAAAGGATCAACGACGACAACACCAACCAACCCACAGTCTATAATAAATTGGGGGCCTGTGTCCGGGAGAGTGAACTGACACACCCACACCCTGTCCAAGAGTGGATTTGTACACCCCTGCTGAGATAAACTGTGTGACCGCAGGTGTATACTCTCTCTCTTAGGAAGACTCACAGGACAAAGATGGATAAGGTGCAAGCATTTGTGGAGTCAGGCAAGCCTGAGGACTTGGAAGGTTGCACGAGGGATCAATTGAAGCAAATAGCAGAAAAATGTGGCATTAGGTTGAAAGCATCTAAAGTAGCTGGGATGAAGGATGAGATCCTGAGGCAGTTGAGAGCCAGAAGTGAAGCGGCAGAACAAGGAGCCCAAAAAGGAGCTGAAAGTGGAAAGGAGGATGATGGGCAGGATGACGTGAGATCCCAGGGATCAAGTAGGAGCAGCAAGAGTAGCCGCAGTAGCAGGAGTAGCCGAAATAGGAGCTTGGAGAGATTCCAGTTACAGCTCCAGATGCAGCAACAACGAGAGGACAAGGAGAGACAGTTCCAGCTGGAAAAGATGAAATTAGAACTCCAGATGAAAAATGAAGCCGAGAAGGAAAAAGAGAAAACCAGGCTGGAAGTAGAGAGAGCGAGACTAGAGGTGGAGAAAGAAAAAGAGAAAACCAGAACAAGAGAACTGGAGTTGGAACAGGAGAAAGAAAAAGCCCAGGTCGAAAAGGAAAAAGCCCAGGTCGAAAAAGAAAAAGAGAGAACAAAACAAATGCAGATTGAAGCGAATAGAACCTTGGCTGAGCAAAGGATTGAACATGGGTTGCCAGAGAGCACCACCCAGGTATCACACCCACCAGATGTTAGGGTTAGGGAGAAGGACATTCCCTTGTTTGTTCCCGAAGAGGCAGAGAGCTTCTTCGAGCATTTTGAAAAAGTTGCCAGCATCAAGGAGTGGCCACAGGAGGAATGGGCCCAGCTGGTCCAGTTAAGATTGACCGGTGCAGCCAGGGAGGCATACACCCAATTGTCACTGGAAGAGTGCCAGGATTACGCCACAGTAAAGAGCAGCATATTGCGCTCGTTTCAGTTAACCCCAGAAGCTTATAGGAAGCGCTTCAGAGAAATGATCAAAGTTGGGGCATGTACGTTTGCTGAGACAGCAAGGGATCTGGAAAGACGATTCCAGAAGTGGATTGAGGCTGCTGGAGTTGGATCTTACGCTGACCTGAAGCAACTGATGGTCATGGAGAAGTTCTTGGAGATGATGCATCCCGAAACAAAGTTCAAGATCCAAGAAGCAGGGATAAAGGAGGTGAAAGATGCCGCAGATAGGGCGGATATGATTACTGAAGCATACAAGAGCTTGAGGGAGAACAGAGTGAGAAGCGAGGCGAGACGCAGCAATGGCAGATCCAATGGAGTCTGGGGAGGAAGAAATTATGAAAGACCCAGAGGAGTCTGGGGTGAGAAGAATTTTGATAAATGGGCAGATAAAAGTAAGTACCCTAAAACTCAGAAGAGTAGGTCGCGCACTTCGTCTGAAAGTGAGGATGGAGGAGCTAAACGAGAAACTATTCGTGATCCAGGGAATCAAGAGTCCAGTAAAACCCCACAGAGTGCAAGTAGTGTACCTGGCCCGAGGAATTCTCATGTGAGTGGGCAGAGTCAGAGCCACTCTGGTACATATAGAAGAGACTTTTCCCAGGTGAGGTGTTACAATTGTAATGGATTGGGTCACGTGATGCGAGATTGTAGGCAGGGCAAGAGAGTTGTGACCCTGGCCATGTGTGACCCCAGAAGTAGATATACTAATGTGTTCCAAGACAAACCACAGAAGATGAACTTAGTGAACGAGAGGTATAGGCCGTTCATGAGCAAAGGTTGGATCAGTATAGGAGGCCAACCTGAGGTAGAAGTTGGTATCTTAAGAGATACCGGAGCTAATCAGAGCTTGATTACGAGAAGCCTGATTGGGAATGATCGACGGTTAGCTGGCAGGAGTAAGATGAGAGTATATGGGTTATTGTCAGAGAGTGACATGCCCGTATGTACTGTCCAGCTAAGGTCGGAATATGTGTCGGCGGAGGTGATGTTGGGAGTGTGCCCCGACATACCTATTCCAGGAGTCCAAGTGATCCTGGGGAATGACTTGTGCGAGACAAAGGTGTTGCCAAGAGTCATAGCGGAGACTGTGCCAGAGGAGTGCCCAGAAGGCCACGGCACGGGTGGGACACCTGAGAGTGTGAACCTGACTGACATCCGAGGAGATGAGTCAGGAGACCGCCAAGCCATTGAGTACCCTGTCTCGGTAGTGATGAAGGGAGAGGTGGCCGACGAGGAAGACACTGGAGAAGGTGAGACAGTGTCGATTCAGCCGGTGGAAGATATCGACGTAGATATAGCGTGGCTGTTTGATGAAGGTCCTGTGGGCACCGACCTGTGAGATTTATATTTATTTAATTTATATGAATTTATATTTACGTTAATTTATATACTTCGATAGCAATTTGTATAATGATAAGTGGACTGTATTTCTGCAATAATCTCACAAATCGATCCTCTACACATTAGGGGGGGTTTATATTACACATATGCAGCCAATCAAATTACAGTAATAGCTACATACATTGATGAGGTTCCTTCTCTTATAGTACAGCAGGTTAGTCCACCAGGTATAACTAGGGTGTAGACACCAAATTATCCTCTTTGAGGTAGCTTCCATATCCCCCAGTAACTGGTGCACAAATCTTGCATCCTCGTCTTGACCTGTCAAAAGTGTGCTAGCTGTGAAGCCAGAATCCTATATATGACAAGTATTTCAGAGAAAACACTATACAGTACATAGAACATGAAGACCTGGCTTAATTACCTTTAGTTTGAGGCGATTTCGCGATCTAACCGGCTAACCCTATATAATGACATTAATGGCCACTAATGATAGATAATGGGTTTCGGAAAGAACACTTAACTTGATATGTAGACAGCGTGTTGAAAAATGGTACACCTTTGGTTTCCATAACACTACGTCCAAGTAAATTTAACAGGAGCCGAATTTGCTCCCGTGTGAGCCTCTGGTCTCAATAACAATAATGGCTGCCCTCCTTCCCCACTGACGCCTGGCCTACTTTGTCCAGATTTCAGAAAGTGATAGAAGGGTCACATTTACTCTACTTTAATATTGATAATTAAGTTAATTTATATAAGATGTTTTTATGATGGTAAAGTCCAAAGACTAATGTATTTAAGAATAATTCCCAGCAGAATAGCTGGTGAATTATAATAGTATGTGGTGATGATATCCCGTTTTCTTTAGACGGAAATTCCACTACAAGTTACGTTTTCTATGGGTAACTTGTTGGTAATACAGTTATTATCTGTATGATATATTAAATGGTGTCGGATTTTCCGACATAATTCCCCAGGGGCTGCTCACGGGTCGAAGTCCTAATTAGAACAGACGAACACCGATACTCCTCCTTCGAATTATTAGATTAATTTGATGTTAGTAGTTAGTAATCACACATTTGTGTGTCTGTTCGTACAGGACGGATGTCCCGTACTAGAGTTGTAGGGGTTAGAAGTCTAATGCGATTTCATTTCCCTGTCAACTCTTGAAAGGCTAATATTCAAGCCTTATTACATATTATTTAACCCAGAAGACTGAAT
Organism: Procambarus clarkii; assembly: GCF_040958095.1. Classification (NCBI taxonomy): domain Eukaryota; kingdom Metazoa; phylum Arthropoda; class Malacostraca; order Decapoda; family Cambaridae; genus Procambarus; species Procambarus clarkii. The sequence goes on along the minus strand of NC_091181.1, from coordinate 11,158,660 downwards.
GTGATCAAGTACTACAGTCAAGTATGATTCAGGGACTGCAGTGAGATCAGTGACATCAGATATAACTTGAAGTTTCTTCAGGTAACTGGTCACTGATATATAAACACTGAGGCCCATGGAATACATCTTGATTAAATAATAAATGTATCAAATCAGTCATCAGATTTATTGGGGTTTAATTTAGTTAATTGATTCAGAAGATTGAATAGCTCATCATTAAAGTAAAGTATAGTTCTGAGACTGCAGTGGGTTCAGTGACATTGGTCGCAGTGACTTGTAGCTGTTTTAGGCTACTGTTCACTGATTTGCCACTGAGGCCTCATGAACTCATCTCCAGCTTTATATGATGATACTAACATCAACCTCTGTTACTATAGTCAGCTGTAATCTCCTTAGTATAATGCAACTGGAGAAATATAATCAGCTGACAAATTTAGATCTCTACTGGTATTGTTTATCTGCAGGCATAGGTCTCCTCAGGCTTGATACTGGGCCTGAGAGTAATTTACCTCCTGCAGAGTTTAACATGGTTATACCCTGATATTTAGTAGGGCTACCAATGAATTGATGGTAGTAGTCTGTCCCCACAAGGACAGCCATTTGGCATTTGATTTGCTCAAATTTACCTGCAGCTGCTTGATAATAGCTTTCCAGGTCAGCATAATCAACTTGAGATTGTTGTGACAAATCTTCACATTTCTTGATCTGTCTTGTTAAGTGGCCTTTAAGACCTGCAAGGGTTCTTTTCATTCTCCCTGCATTATCCATCCTGGCTAGTTGGTGAAGCCTTGTGGGCTTGTACTTGGGCTGCTCATAATACTGAACAAGCACTGATGGTAGCCTAGGGTAAATTCTGCACTCGCTAGGCTGTAATCCTACCTCTACTAGAGGTTAGCACTTAAAATTAATACACATTATATATATACAATCATACACACTAATGATTTGAGTGATAAACCAGTGTCACTGGAAGTACCTTTAGGTTAGCTCTTCTATATCACCCTAGGATGGTAGAGACACTAATTAATCACTCAAAGGTGTAATGATCATAAGTAAATTATTATATATACAACTCAACTCGAGTTGATAAAAATTACACCCAAAATAGGGTCTGGACCATTCATTAATGGTGTTAGGTTGTTCAATATAGTACAACTGACTATTGTAATAATGGGACTAGGATGAACAATAATAGTTCAACTAGTCATATCCTACCCTGTTGTGGGTTGGCAATTAGTAAATATTATACTGTGATCACTAGTGCAATATATATTAAATAATTCTCTATTTTGGAGAAATAATATACACTATTATGGATAATAGCCTCTTAATTAGCCTCTATGAAACTTCTAATATTATCTAGAAGTATTAAATATTATTAGTGACCTCGCGAAATAAAGTCCACAAAATTCGTAGATAATCTCTCGCGAAATGTAACACCACGAAATCCGTGAACAATCTCGCGAAGACACAGTCACTAATTTGGCTGGATTCTATATTAGCGCTGTCATTTCACGAAATAACACGCCACCAAATATCTGTGGGTGTGCATGAAACCGCTGACGAAGCTGAACTGGGCTGAGGGAGGCTCCTGAGCTCCCTCGAGGCTACGCTGCCGTCTTGACTGCTGGCTTTGTTTAAATAACACTGCACTAGTATATTTAATGAATCCACTGGTTAACTGGTTCATCCGGTACTAAGATGACCAAATGTGGGTTCATAGGACCGAATATTCCGGTTCCGAAGGTCCAAATAATGTGGGCACCGACCTGTGAGATTTATATTTATTTAATTTATATGAATTTATATTTACGTTAATTTATATACTTCGATAGCAATTTGTATAATGATAAGTGGACTGTATTTCTGCAATAATCTCACAAATCGATCCTCTACACATTAGGGGGGGTTTATATTACACATATGCAGCCAATCAAATTACAGTAATAGCTACATACATTGATGAGGTTCCTTCTCTTATAGTACAGCAGGTTAGTCCACCAGGTATAACTAGGGTGTAGACACCAAATTATCCTCTTTGAGGTAGCTTCCATATCCCCCAGTAACTGGTGCACAAATCTTGCATCCTCGTCTTGACCTGTCAAAAGTGTGCTAGCTGTGAAGCCAGAATCCTATATATGACAAGTATTTCAGAGAAAACACTATACAGTACATAGAACATGAAGACCTGGCTTAATTACCTTTAGTTTGAGGCGATTTCGCGATCTAACCGGCTAACCCTATATAATGACATTAATGGCCACTAATGATAGATAATGGGTTTCGGAAAGAACACTTAACTTGATATGTAGACAGCGTGTTGAAAAATGGTACACCTTTGGTTTCCATAACACTACGTCCAAGTAAATTTAACAGGAGCCGAATTTGCTCCCGTGTGAGCCTCTGGTCTCAATAACAATAATGGCTGCCCTCCTTCCCCACTGACGCCTGGCCTACTTTGTCCAGATTTCAGAAAGTGATAGAAGGGTCACATTTACTCTACTTTAATATTGATAATTAAGTTAATTTATATAAGATGTTTTTATGATGGTAAAGTCCAAAGACTAATGTATTTAAGAATAATTCCCAGCAGAATAGCTGGTGAATTATAATAGTATGTGGTGATGATATCCCGTTTTCTTTAGACGGAAATTCCACTACAAGTTACGTTTTCTATGGGTAACTTGTTGGTAATACAGTTATTATCTGTATGATATATTAAATGGTGTCGGATTTTCCGACAGGTCCAGCCCAGAAAAATGAAGTCTCGGTGAGGTCAAAAGTGAAGATGGCCCAGCCGAAGAAGAATACTGTGGAGAGAGTTGACCTGAGTAAAGCCCAGACTGCTGAAATTAAGAGTCGGAAGGTGAATGCAACTGTGCTGAGTAGGAATGAGGAAGGATGTGGACATACCGAGGACGAGAGTAGAGCGTCAAATGGTCCACGAGCACAGAGGCATATGGATAGTGGAGTTAAGTTGTTTGAGATGTCAAGAGTTGACATGTTTCACAGAAAACGTGGAGGAGAGATAGTGAAGAAGAGTAATAACCGAGAAAATGAGAGGAGTAGAGACAGTATGTGTGGAGAGATGCTTACGAGCACTTTGGGAGAGGCAAAGCGACATGTACGGTCGAGTGCTGTTGAGTATAGTACAGTGCTCGGAGAAACTTTTAGAGAACGAAGAAGAATTGAAGGAGAAGAAATGGAATGGTACAGAGGTGAGAAATGTGGGAAGAGGAAGATGATACAAGCATGGAGGAGTAGAAGAAAGCCGAGGACTCGATGGAGGTCGAACAGGATGAGGTCTCAGATAAATGAGGAGACAAAAGGGAGGAGCGTCGGTGAAGACGAGGGAGTGAAGTATGATGGCAGGAGACGAAAGTATAATGGCAGTAGATGGAAGTGTGAAGACGACAGAGGAGGTACAGACAGTAGATGTCTGACTCTGGACGTGAAGAGAAGAAGACGAGGAAACGGAGGGTGGAGACAGTAAGTAGAGTGGACCAATGGAGTGCAGGCGTCCAAGGAGGACAGCCTAGCTTTGAGGTGTCAGAGAGGTCAAATCGTTTGTGGGAAGATCATGTTTCTGGCACGTAGTGAGCCAGATGTTGCAAGGTGCAACGAATTAATTGTAGACTCCTAAGAGAGTATATGGGGTGAAGAACGAGACAGTGTGGTGGCGGATGTATTATCCCGAGCTTTGCCACTGGAATAACTCTCAAAAATAAGGGGAGGGGAGTGTTATGATCTCAGCCTACAGGAGAAACGAGTCTTCCTCCTTGAGAGTTATTCATCAAGCCTGACCTGATTAGAAGGTCTAGCAAATATTGAGGTGATAACCCATATGTAAAATAGTTGCTTGAATATGTATAACAGTTTGAGATTATGGGCAATGAAGAAGAAAACAGATAAATGACTGGCGAGGAGATGTGGACATTTTGCTGGAGGCGTGAGGCTCGCTTCCGGAGGACCTTGACCTCATTTGAGTGCCAGACATCGCAGGGGAAAGCCGCGCTCCGTTTGAGCTCCCGCCAGAAGGGAACCCCTAGTGATATATCTCTAAGAGAAGAGAAGTGTGCAGACGTGCCAGCTGTGGAATTGAGCTGAGAACGTTGTGGTGTCAAGTCTTGGACGGCGAGGAGAGTTTAATAAGCTGCTCAGAGGCATTTTCGTGGGCTGTGTGGAGCGCCCTGACCAGACGCCGTCAGAGGGAAAGCGCCCTCGATCAGTTAATCTGTGGTAAGCACGATATACGCCAGTTCATAGTGATTGCTTGTAGTTGGTCGTGTGCCCAGCGACAGTAGCAATGTTTATTTATAAGTTAGACATGTTTTAATAAGGCAGAAAGTCTGAAATAGGAGAGTGAAGAGGGAGGAGCACGGAGCGACGTCCGTCCCCTCTGAGCTCTGACGGACGACTGAGGGAACCCGGCTCCTGACGGAGGAAGACCCTCCCAGCGAGTGAGGACCGCCGCCAGGCGAGGTGGAGTATGGACCCGCCCAAAACGGGGGAGTCCACTCTCACTGTATGTAGAGAACAGATAGAGGTTTGAGGCAAACATATTGTGTGAATATTTTTTGTTTATGTGTTAAAGGGGAACATTTTATTGGAGTGTCGATGGGTTGCAGGTTTGTTCTTTGGGGAAGAAGTTGCTGAGAACTTCGAAGCCAGCAGATGAAGTAGCTGATGAGACTCCAAGGTAGTGGAGCAGAGGACCTCGAGCTGTGAGGAGAAGCAGCAGTGAAGAGGAGTGTCACGTGCTTCTGTAGAGGTGGAGAAGCACCATAGTTGCTCGGGGAAACTTCATGGTGTAGCAGCCAAGAGAGCTGTGGAGGACCCTAGCAGAAGAGTGAAGCACCGTAGTTGCTCAAGGAAACTTCATGATAGCAGCCTGGAGGAGCTGCAGAGGATCCTGGTAGTGAAGCCCGGAAGAACCTAAGGATATTAGGGTAGTGAACTTCCAGAGGTGGAAGGGGAAGTTCTGGTGGATTACTTGTAGGGAGTTGATAGTGTTTGGTTGTCATTAGTGTGCAAGACGCAGTGAGAGGTGAGTGGTTGTTTGCATTCTTACGTCAAGGAGTTTTTTATACTGAATTATCAATGAACATTTATACTGATATATGTTATTGCATTCAAATGCTGATTTTCTATATATATATGTTATCTTGCTGATGGTGCAATATTGTATGTAGACTTGATCAACTTGAGGAGGTTGATAGTATCAGGTGGTGAACCAGGAGATAGGATACCACTTCATAAGCTGATGAAAGAGTTCTGATGATGTTGGAGTGCAACCTGATTGTAATAGTATAGAGTATAGGATTCATTATTATTATATGTGTGTATGTATCGTGTATGTGCTTTGTCCAGTAAATGTATTCCAATTTGCCGGTGTTTGCCCTTGTCCTAGTGAGGCTTCCCAGGAAGTAGTAAAGAAGGAGAGAGAGAGAGAAAGAACCAAGAACCACTGCTGTGGACAGGGTAGAAGGTAGTACTAATAAGCCAAAAAGGGGATCGAGGAGATCATATTACCTTAGGAGAGAGTGGGGAGTCACAGCGGCTCGAGTGGGTGTGTGCACGTGACAACGAGGCTAGGTGTGGGAGCCGCATCCCCTAAATGTGTGACGTTGAGCCCCTCTCCAAGAGCCAGAAGCGCCAAGGGTGATCTCCTAGTGAAGTATAAGCACTCTACCGAGTTGTATGTTGGGTTGTCCGTAGAGAAGGATCAACGACGACAACACCAACCAACCCACAGTCTATAATAGGAGTCGATACCTCCTCGAGTTTACTAGATGTAAATGTGCCATCTGTGTTCCGAGCTAAGCCGACACTCTATCGGGGTTCCCCAACTAACACATCCCACGGAGACATTAGGAACGGGAAGCCTCCTCAAAGTGATCAAATAAAAGCTCAGCCTATTGTATCTTCCCGAGGTTTGCATTACCACTGGGGTCTCTGAGTGGGATGGAAGGAAAAGAGTAACCCCCCAGACATCTTGCAAACAAACATCCAGGCTCCGCAGATGAAAAAGTGGCGATGCCACGAACTCCATTCACGGCCCCGGCCCAGGACAGCCTGCTTTCATTCAAAAGTCAACCACGGTACTCCTAAGTGGGATGAGGTGGAGATCCGGTCACTGGACCTCTTAAAATGTCGAAAGCTCATTGCAAAGAGGAACTCGGAGAGGACATCCGTTGACCTGTGCAAATTTGTTGCAACTGGGAAAAGATCCATCATCTGCCACAAAGACTAGCTACCCCTTCTTCTTTGATCTCTGCATGGTCAGTGCTAGACGAACAGTGTCTCTAAAGGAAATGACGATCTGAAGGCAATCACTGCCCAGATATGCATGGTCCAAATCTGTACCATCTAAAAGGGGCCTCTTCCTATGCAGAAATGAAGTGTAGATGTATGCATGCTGAGTGGGTCTATCCGAGTTCCCAAACCTGGCGATGTCAGTAAGGAGAGATCAGGAGAGCTGATGAGAAACTGAAACATGGCCCAGCCGGCTGTGTTTGGAAGCAACTTTAGAGTGACGGTTGCCGCTACTAGTGCCTGGCAATGAAGTCACCCATGACGAAGCAAGAGTCCGATGCCTAGCGAAAATAGTGGGCAAACTCCCTCTCCATAAGAGGCAGGCAAGGGTTATAAAGTACACCAAAAATGTCCCATCCATGGGAGAGGGCTACCTGCACTGCCATGAACTTCTGATGCCCATCTGGAAACGAGCAGAACCGGAGCAAGGAACTGTATCCCTAACCAAGAGGGCAAGCTCCACTACACCCCTCCCCAGTCGATCTCTAAACTGAATGCCACATCATCGTGAATGAAAGATCGCTATAGAGCCATGTCTCACAGAGTTCTCGATTATTAGTGGTGAGCTAGAAAATTGCGCAGAAAGTGAGTCTTTTTGAAAACGAAACGGTCATTCCAAATCATCACATTATTCTCAGAATAGGGCACCATTATCCCTAAAGGACGGTAACTTACTTTCTGACCACCAACGCACAGATTTCAACAGAAGGAAGAACCATTAGAAAATGCCACAAATCCATCATCCGCGTGAGCTCTAAGTCTCTGGTTGGCCCACTTAGTGTTACTTGTTTCTTGTTTCTGTTTGATTCCAAGGGCTGTTGAGCAGAGGGAATATCCGCCTGATGGAAGCTGTGGTAGGCTTGCAAACCCTTGTCAGGGCTTGTTAATGACAGATGCAGCACGCCAGATTATGTGATTCTCCAGCCCATCCTCCTATTTTCGAAGTACTTACAGTAACGATGAGGACCCTACTACATATGCTGACATATAATTCAATTATAAATTATAAATAGGTACTATAAAATCTGAACAAACTCGAACAAAATTTCTATTTATGTTGCAAAGACAAACTAAACTAACCTAAACTTAAACTTCTTAGGCCCAATACACAATATCTGCGCCCTAATATAGTACATATGTGTGCTATACTAGGCCTAGGAATATTTAAGCTATTTTAGCTAAATTATTTCGGGCTCTATAAAGTGAATAGTACAAAATTCTACTATCTAATTCCTTAATACGTCAATCTATGTACTATGATGATGGAGCCAGTTACAAAAACTACTATCTTAACAGGAGGTTTGGCAGGTTTCTCTGATGGTCTTAACCCATCGAAAGGCTCTTGGGGAACTAGGGTCCGTCAGGGGTCTCAGAAGGAGCAAAACCTCTCGATCGACGGCGGCGGTGTCTTCTCTGAACAGAGGCGGGAAGGTGATGAGTGCCAGGCTCTAGCCAGAGCTGGGAGTCGATGTCGGAATCTAAGGGTGAATTCCCGTCAATGTCAAGGTGACCCGTAGGGTACACAATTAGTGGCTTGGGAGTACGATGCATGTGGCTGGGATGGGCAAGGCATCCGCTGGACCTTATCTGTGAAGGCACTAGACTGGAGGGAGCCTGGAGTCGAGACTTTAAGGCAGGCTGGATGAAGGCATGTAGTTTCTGCAACAGCTCCGGCCGAGGGGTCCCTGCCGCTTCTTGATTAATGTCCAACTGATGAGCCTCCTTGCAACCGGAGAGTTGCTCGGTGTACCGAGCAACTCTTGGAGGTGATATTATGAGGGGCTATGACAATAAGAAGCGAGGAACAGGTAAGCACCCACCGTTATCACGATCCTTATGACATGTACTGCGGAAATTTGAACAAAGAGCCGCATTACCGCACGTGAGTCGACTTTGAATAAGTTGGGAGCCTTACTCTCGTAGTATAGACCGAGATCACTCTCCCATTATCAGTATTGGTAACAGTTTCTATGAATTATGTCATTCGTGATTAGTTCCTCTGTCTTATGGGTCACCGTTTCAGAGCTGCAGTGTTGACCGCTTCAACGGTGGTGGCATGTCGGTTCAACCCTCTTGCGATGACCTTGTGCACATAACTATTACAGTATCAAATGAACAAATCCACAAAGGCCCTGATGAGGGATCGAACCTACGACCGGGATAGTCGCAGATGCGCCTTAGTCGACTGCGCCACAACATGGTCATAAGAATTGGAACCGGGAGTGCAACTGCCCTCACACGGATCCTGCAGCCTCTCCGAGACACAAACCACGGTTTTACATAATTCCCACATACAATCCATCTCTTGTGGATTTGATCATTTGATGCGTCCATCACGCTATTGTGATTTCTGTGTGTATTACAGTATCCATTGTTTATAAGGGTCTCACTGTACTGTTCCTCGACATTCTACTTCCAACTGGAGTTGTGTCAGAGACCACAATTGACAATCCTGTAAAGCCAAGTCTGTTAGGTTATTGGATATTTAGTTTCAGAAATAAACTAACCAAATTTACAAAGCAATATTTACCTAGGTGTTGTCTGAATCTAAATTTTTGCAAATTGCTCGCAACTTTTCCTTCTTAGAAGACAATAATATTTCTCTGATTATTTCTCCAATGGGAAAAAGATAGTACCTGTATTCCGCTTAAGACAAATAGAAGAAGTAGTATGGCTAGTTAGAGCGATCATTTTAGAGAATTTCAAAATAGATCAATCTTTAAGAAAAACCGATGGAAAGATGCAGGTGTTCCAGAGATGGTTGGCTAACCCACATCAGACGAAGCACTACTCAAGCCATAGGAACAAGAATTAAATGCAAGATAATATAGCATGATCGACATTTGCTGATACCATTTGAAGGAAAACGTTTCATGCATTTGCGGGGAGATTAGAAAGATAAAAAGTTAATGCAGAAGTGTAACCAATATCATGGACAATGTTTCTGTGCCCAATAATATATGTTATATTTTCAAAGATCAATATTCCACGTTGTACAATAGTGCTAGATAAAGGTCAAATGAGATTCACACTTACGTAGCTACAGCTGTATGTCAGACCTGTATGCACCCTGCCCCTAAACTTAACTACCTGTACAATATAACACTTGTAATGGGAGAGAAAGCAGAGAGAAAGCTAAAATTGGGGGTTATGACAACCACTTTAACATATGCTCTGACAACCGTAAACATGGAACGCCGAAACAAAAGAAATGATGAACTTCTGTGTCCTCCTCTGATAACTACAGAACTATTGCCCAAAACACACTTTTAAACACAACTATATACTCCTTGACTTTCTAGCAGGCGAACTAGACACTTCTGGCATTCAGTTTGCATACAAATCTGGTTACTTATGTTATGACCCCATGTAGCCTGGGTGGAACGAGTCTACCTTGGGAGAGGTATTCTGCCTTCCGGACCTGACTGAGAGGTCAGAAGAGAGATGTATATATTGAATATATAATAAACGTCAGTGATTGATTTAAGAACACTAGCAGAGGACGAGCATTTAAATGTGACATGAAATGACCTCACTTGAGTGAGGTCATTTCATGTCACAGTCGTCAGAGGTTGTGGTCTTACATCGTTGATCTCCTGGAAGGAGGAAGAATATAGTTGCCTGTGTCAGTGGTGGATCGAAGGCGACTTGTTTGCAAGTTGAAGGAAGCTGTTGGGGACTTAGTGCACCATTTCTCTGTGATTTTGATATATTAGAGGCGACCTGGAAGTGTGTGTTGGTCGTGCATTTGTGGAACTCTAATTGTGTTGCGTCTTCAAAAAGAAGGCAGTAAGCAAGTGTTCCTGTTGTGGCGCCACAACAGAATCGCTATAGGACTGGGCGACTCCATATACTCAAGTAAGGACTAGAAGAAGCCTCGTGAACCAGTCCTATAGCTTTTTTTGTGGGCAGCCTGTGTGAGCGCTCTGTTGAGGGACCAGGGAGTGAGCGCCCTACATAATAGATCCCTGTGGTTTGTGTGGGAGAAGTTAGTGAAGGAATGTCGTACCAGAGGAGGAGTGTATGATGAACTCCAAGTGTGAGGTGAAACTCATAGTGGAGCTGAACTGCAAGGTGGAGGAGGAATTCCAGTGAGGAGTGGAACTCATGGACATAATGAATCTTCAAGTAGTGTAGGGAACTACATTTCTTTTGTGTGGAGCAGTGTGAGAGAACTTCATTGACTTTCGAGGAGGACTTCAGAAGCAGCATATTGGAGGTACTGCATGGAGTACCTAACCGGATTTTAAGGACCCAGACATATGTATTTGATAATGGACCTCGAGGAATAGAACAGAGGATCCTTCGGACACATTGATGTTTAAAGTAGTGCTTGACTGCTTTTTTGGCATGAAAGGCGCAGTGCAAGGTGAGAGGTTGATATCTGTTTTACAGTTGGAGGTAAATGAATATTTTGTACCCTGTATTTCAGCCCAAAGCAGTGAAGGGTGTAGTAGGTTGTGAGCTGAGGAGGGAGCAGCAACCTAGTATGGTTAGAGGATGAAGACTTAGGGGAATGTTGGAGTGTTACCAGTTGGTAGCAGCCTAAGGAGTTGCATAGTAATATCACTATTCTTTGTGTATGTATATTGTATGTGTTTGTCTATGAAATGTTTCCTATGTTAGCTGGCTTTTACTCTAGTCCTGGTCAGGCTTCCCAGCTAGTGAGAGAAAGAAAGACGCGACTATAACTTAGGTGATAGTGGACCATAACTAACTAAGGGGGATTGAGACATCATCCCACAGTAAGGAGAGTGCAGGGGAGTCACAGCGGCTTGAGAGCGGGTGTGTACTCATGGCAACTAGGCAGTGAGAACTGTACCCCTGACTAAAGGTGATGCTGAACTCATCTCCAAGAACCAGACGCTTACCGTGATCTCCCAAATAATTGCAAGCACTCCCGTGTCTATTGCTGGTCGACGGACGGCAGCAGAAATGTGACTGTCGTGGTCGGTCATTTTTCTGTCAAGAAGTGGTTGGGGTCTCTGTTCGACGGTAAGCTAGTATCAGGTTGGTTCAAAAACCATGGTTCATTGTATAAAACGCCCTAACCCCAGCACTCCCCTGATACTTAACAACACTCAATAGTTTCGTGGTGGCGGAAACTATTTAATACTACAACTCACAAGGAAGCTCTGTTCTCTCATTTTTTCTTAATACTTTCAACGCTTTTGACGAAGTTAAACACACCAAACATACACAAGAATTACTTAACAGAAAAGAATGCACAATAGTTGCTAGACAGCTATAGATTTCTTAACAGGAATGGAAAGTTACTGTGAAATTGAGTAATATCCTCTGAGTATTTGTCACTACAAAAACATGGAGTCAAACAAGGTAAAATTTTTAGTACTACATTATTTGTTGTAACTCTTGATGTATTGTTGAATTAGTCAAGAGCCAGTCGTGCTGGCTATCGCATAGAAAGTACTAAAGTCAATATTTACTTTTATGCTGATGATCTAATTCTGCTCGCACCCACCACTGATGCTATGGATACCTTGATCGGAGAATGTAAAAGATATAGTACGGAATACAACCCCAGCTAAATATGTTGTAGCTCCCTCTGACTCACATGATCTGTTTTACATTGACACAACACTAAAATTACTCGGCAGTGAAGTTCCTGTAAAGTATTCTGAAAATCATCTGGAGCAGAACATTTCCTGAAAGACTGGGCCCACTTATATTTTTTCTGATACAATTAGAGACCTGAAAGTTAGAACAAATGTGAATTTAGTCATCTTGAGACCTGGTCGAAAGTCTAGTTATTTAAGGATGTGAACAATGGAACTTTAAAGATGCTGATTTTGGTAAGTTTAATTGTGACTGAAGAAAATGTTCATTGGGAGTCCATCCTCGCATTCGTTGCAATCTCATTTTAGGCCTGATGTTCCGCCACACTAAAAGAAATTGCTCAAAACGAATATATCTATTTGTTTGAAGGAATTCACTCATCCAACAAACTCAATAAATAAAATTTTCAGACACTTGTCACTCCAATTATTATAGAAATGTAAACTTAATTGACAGGAAATACAACTTAAGAATGAGTGAGATATATAATGGTGCAGCAGGTATACAGAATGGAATCAAACAACTAGTCCGGTGAGAAAGCATGGGATCCCTAGCTAGTTAATTGAAATTTTAAGTGAACTACTGTTACAAAGAGATGGCTTACTGACAGGCCTTTTGACGTCAACGGTACATGGAGGTCAAATCTATGTTTCCTGAACGGAGTGTTTGTAGAGATTTTGATCCGGGTTAGCCATAGAACTTGTTGATTGAGATCACTGAGGGTGTGAAACTTTTCTCTATATAGTCATTGAGTAAGTTCGTATCAAAAGGCGGCCATGCCGGGTAGGCTATGTCAAACCATCAAAGGTGCAGGATATTCAAAAGGCTCTAAATATCACCAAGTATACCAATACAAGAACAAAAACGCATAAAACGAGTGATATTACAGGTATGTGATTCACCAAGGATGCTATCGAGTGACAAGTGATCACGGGAGACAGTTGGGAAGCAGGATGCTCGCACTTCCTCGAAGTCAGAACACTGAACAAGGATATGCGCGGCCGTTAGAAGGACAATGCAGTTCGGACAATAAGGAGCAGGGCGGCACTCCATTAAGTGCCTGTGATTTAATTATGTGCCGTTAATGCTCTGAACCCCTCTAAGAGGTTTTCATATGGATTTTGTTAGAACAATTTTCTGCTAGGTTGTCCACCAATTGTCAGGTGTGACACACTAAAGTTGGACCCATATTCCTAACAAAATGCCTCTTAAAAAAAATGAGGAAAATAAAATAGTAAATAGTTTTCATTAAAAACAATTATTCTACTATATTTTCTTAATATATATGACACATGCAAATATCCATCTCTTTTATACTATACAATATCAATCACCGTCATCAATCAGTTCTATGCGCATTATGAACCAGCACTGACTAACTCTTGACCACTCATTAGTCTTGCACCAAGAATCCTGTATTCCTGAAGTATTGTACCACAGCACTGTTGCACATTATATAATATTTACTACGACGTCATCCAGGGTCAATTCTCCCTGGCTATAGACAAGCGACTCTTCCAAGTGTCGTGAGGCTGCACTGATGACGAGGTGGAGCTCTTATTGGAAGTATATTCCTGTATGAACAGTGAGCCGATGTTGGCTTTGACCAGATTAACCACTGTCAACCTTGCCTCCCTGACGCCTAGTATGTGACGCTCACTGGTTCATTCCTTTCCCCCGCAAATTGCCAGTCCAAAGTCAAAACCCCACTCCAACTGCTGTCGGCCTCGTTCACGTCTCTGCAAAATTTTAACACATGATATTATGGTGCAATGAATTAACACTTAATATTATAGTGTTCCGTAACAATGGCCAATACGTAACCTCGCCAGAGCCATTTCCCACTGCCGGTTACAATGGTAGGAAGAAGACGAAGGGGACACGCTACCCTTAAGAGCAGCAGTTTGTTTTCAGTAACAGAAGATGGATAACCCTGCCAACGGCTATGGGTTGAGAAATAAATGACTGGGTAGAAGTCATAATAAGGAACAACTTTTCGGGAAATAAGACAAGTGCAGATAGCATCCTTAGCGGCAACATCAGCACGCTCATTTAAGGTAATACTAATATGGCTGGGAACTCAGCAAAATTCGATTGTTATAAACCTGCCAGAGATAAGAAACAGCCAATGTGCAATTTCGACTACCACAGGATTGATATGAATAAATGAATCCAGAACTATGAGGGCATTGCGAGAGTCAACTACAATGACAAAAGAATGTTGACAGCAACAAAGAAATTGAATAAAAGTATTCAAATTTGCATAAGGTTTTGCCGTGTAGATGCAAGTTTATGGGGACAGGCGACACATATTGGTGTGGTCAGGAAATACAACGAAGTAGCCTACACCGTCGGAAGACTGTGTGCAAATGAATAGGCATTTCAGAACTGTGGGAAGGGTAGAAGCCTTTGTCATGTGGGTCAAGGTTTGTAAAAATTTGGGAGTGGGACCCTCCATGAGGGCAAGGATGGAATGACTAGAGGAGACATATTAGTAACACGAACTGGGAGAGAATGTTGCAAGCGAGACAACCGTACGGTAAAAGAAAGATGGTAAAAGGGAACAGGGCCCACAGGAGGGGCACCGGTCAAAGCATGACATAATAGAGATGTGTTGTTGTTTTAGATTATGGGCCACAGTGAGCCCATAATAGATATAAGCGTGAGAGAGGGTGTTGTAGAAACCGCACAAGGTAGCAAAGATAGTAGTGATCACGAAGATTTGGTATAGACAAGACGCCGGTGTCAACATACAGGCTCAGGGTAGGGGTCGAACGAAAGGAATCAAAGATAAGGTGTAACCCAGTATGGTGCAGAGCATCACGATGACGAAAAGTTGAATGAGAGGCAGACGAGTAAGCAAGACAGACATTATCGAGTTTAGAGAGCACCAGAGAAGAATGTAAGAAGAGGAGCGTGCATCTAACATCTCCCCAGAAAGAACAGGACAAAACTTTAAACAAAACTTTAAACAAGCCTTAGAGCATTCAACTTGGAGGTAAAATATATGGGACGATCAAGAAAAATGAATGCCAAAGATTAATTCCAAAACTTTAGCCGAACCTTTATACAAAGGGGATTACCATACAGCGACAAAGAACAACGAAGAACAACCTGCTTCAGAGTAAACGTCATAGCACAAGTCAGTTGTAGAGAATATGAAGCCATGAGTGGTGGACCAGGACGACACGGCATCAAGCGTAAGTTGAAGCCTCCAATGGATGAAAGGTGAGTCATCAAGTCGACAGCAGAGGGTAGGATCATCAACATAGAGAGCTGAAGAAATTACAGCGGGAAGGGAGGAAAGAAAACCATTGAGGGTGACATGGAAAAGAGTTGTACTCAGAGTACTACCTTGGGCTACACCTTCGTATTGCCGAAAAGAGGCAGAGAGTGTGTTACCAAGCCTCACTCTTAAGGAACGACCAGGGAGGAAGCTTCGTAGGAAGAGGGAGATTATCACGAACGACAAAAGAGCGGAGATTGGACAGAATATGGTATCTCCAGGTGGTGTCATATGCCTTTTCCAGATCAAAAAGAACAGCAACAACGGAGGTCTTTGCAGCAAAGGCAGTACTAATATAGACCTCCAAGTTCATGAGGACATCAGACATGCTGCGACGTTTGCGAAAGCCAAATTGATATGAGGAGAGGTGGTACTAGCGTTCCAACAACCACATCAGACGGATATATAATATACGTTCAAAAAGTCTGCAAATGCAACTCATAAGTCCTTAGGTGATGTCCCTAGAGAACCTGGTTTGCGAGTAGGAAGAATAATCACCTCAAGCCAGTCCTCAGGGACTGACTATGACTCTCAGATTCGGTAATATATATTCTGTAAATACTGAAACGTGCATGGTGGGAGATGGCAAAGCATCTCAAACATGAACGTCATCTTAGCCTACTGTGGAAGAACCTCAAAGGGTCAGTCCGGACTGGTGTTCCGAGAGAGAGAAGGGATCGTTATAGGAAAGCTGAAGATACGTGCGAAAATCTAAAGGTCATGATTCAAGAAAGGGCTTATGAGTAACGAAAAAGGGAGGAAGATGAAAACCGGAGCTAACAGGCAAAAAGTGAATCCAGTTTGTACGCGATCGACACCAGATCCACAACAACAAAACCATGGAGGTGAAGGACTGGCGAGACATCCGGAACAAACTTACTAGCTATCTTATAGATTTTCTTCCAGATCTGAGGGAGAGGAATGGAATTGTAATGGTGGAGATATATAATTTGCATCCCTCATGCTTAGCCATACAGTTGTTCTACAGTAAACCGTTCTCACCTTCCGAAACAAAATAAAAGAATTAGGCGTCTGTCGACGTCGGTGCTTCTTCGAGGCTGCACCCTTACAAGGGACAGCCCGAGCACAATCTGCATTCCACCAGGTATGGTGGAATGCATTCCACCAGTCTCCCGGTAACACACTTCTGTGTGCCCGGGAGGTAGGGCAAAGAACAGAGCGGAGGGCAGCGTCGAATACGGTGTCATGAAAATGGAGGGCTCGAGGGAGAGGCAAACCAGAGTAGCATGGAGCATGAACAGATTCCAGTTAGCCATAGCAAACTACCATCTAGGGAAGGAGAAGGGAGGGTGAAAAGAGAAGGTGACAAGGATGAGGAAATGGTCATTGTTATGGATGTCATCAAGGACCCGCCATGTGAAATCTAAATAAAGAGAAGAGAGAAAGAAAAAGACAGGAAAGAGTACGAGTGTGGAATTCAACATGAGTAGGCTCATCAAAATTCAGAGGAAACAGAGAAGAGAGGACAAATTGTTCAAGATGGCGGCCCCGGGTGTTTATCAGAACATCGCCTCAGAGGGTATGCCGACAGTTAAAATCACCCAAAAGGAGCACAGGCTCCGATAAGGAGTCCGATAAGGAGATAAGGAATCAGGAAGAGAAAGCGGGACATTTGGTGGGAGAAAAATGGAACAGACTGTGTAGCATTTAATTACAAAGATACGAGCAGCAGAGGACTGGATGCATGACTGGAAAAGAAGGGGAACAAAGGGAACATCATTACGGATCAAGAGAGCAGTAGAGTTAAGGCCCCCAACAAAGGAGAGGAAGAGAGACAGACACAAAGATTCGAAAAAGGAGAGATCAGAAGTTGGTGTTCACGGAAGTTAGCAACAAAGCCACTAATATTCCATTGAGGAATATTCTTCAATCAACAGTCAAAAACAGAAATAACAAGAAAAAGAAAACTAACTCAAAGATGTACACGGGATACTAGGGATAATCAGGTTCAGTCAGTGAAATTAGGGTGTCGGGGTATAGGTAAATCACGCAAAGACGATTGCGTCGAGGGGGGTAAAAAGAGGGCTCGGAGATGGACGATCAAGGGAATGGGGAAAGAACAGAAACAGTGGAGCACATTTGATCAAAGACAGCGTCAGAGAAGAAATCAAGGGCAGTGAGACTCTTCCACAGATGGGAGGAGAGGCAGGGACCAAGCCAGAGGTGGAAGGCAATGAATCTACCTACGCCTTTTTACCAGTTGGGGAAAAAGATGGGTAGGAGCCGGTTAACACTTCTAACGTGAGATACAGACGTGCCAGCAGCATTGTACTGTGCGACAGCCTCCACAGTCTCAGCAGAAGACTGAGACTGTGTGAGCGGACAACACGAAGACATCCGAGAGGAGAATGGACATCGGTCTGGAAGGTCAGGTGTCATGGAGGGCCAAAAGGCAGAACAGAGAGATGAGGCGAGAAACGGAGTTGGGAAGGAAAGACCACAGAGACTAGAGAAGAAGGAGGTGGTGAGGTAACACTGAGCTGAACAGCAGGAGAAGACTGGAAGAGAAGGGCGGAAACACCATGCGGTGAACCATGAGGAAGATCCTCAGGGGTCAGAAAGGAACGGAAGACGGGGAGCTGGTGTAGGTATTGGGGTCAAAGGCCTGGATACAGTTGTGGAATTAAGAAAGGCTTGAAGGATGAGGAGAAGAATTGTGTGATGCAACACTCGAGAATGTCACGTCAGAAAGAGTTAAGGCGCCAAACTTGGCTTCTTGCCTCAGGGAAAGAAATCCCTTCACGATGTTCTAAATTGAGAATGGCTTCCTCAAATTTATAGTGCATGTATGAGCGGGAGAAAGCAGGGTGGACGTCACTGCAATTGATGCAGTGAGGCTGGAGAGAAAAGCCTTCCATCTTAGAATACCTGGGACTCTACACAAAGGGCACAGGGACACCTCGCTAGAGCATCGCAAGAGGCCATGTCCAAATTTCCTACATCAATGGCAGAGGTGAGGACAGGGAATATTTTCCTGAACAGAGCATCGCGCACTTACCATCAAACCTGATTTTAACTACACGAAGAGGTTGACAACGACGATCACGAGGGAGTCGAGTAAACGTATCAGTTTGGAGGAGAGAATAGCCTTGAGCACGAGTGGTGCTTCCCCTTTTAAGACGGGAGTCCTACTGTTTCATACATTCTCGCACACTGGCCTCTTTCTCCTTTTCGCCCCAGCCTTGACACCTAGCCATCCACCAAGGGCAGCCCTCCATGGGCGACCCCTCCAGCGGGAGATCCGTTGACCCAAACCAGATCTCAACGGCTATGTACCCAACCACGAGTAACATCAGGGGAGGGGGACCAAGACCACCCTCACCGACCCAGTGAGTCATACGTGAGCCTCCCTCACCATAACATGCTGACACTTTGGAGTGGAATATGGCCATTGACTGATAAATATATATTAGTCCCTTAAATTATAGTCATCGTCAGACATGATGTGTTTTTTTAAGCCTTTCTCTTAGGTAAATGATTGACTGTATTCTTATGTAGACCACCTCAGCTATAAATGTACTAAACAAAATTTAATGAATAAAATTGTTGTATCTGTATTTGCTTCAGTAAAAGCGCTTGATCCTGTGTTGGTGTACCGACGGTGTCTGTACTGCAACAACGGGGGAGCCGACGTCCAGCTGGTCCACCAGTGGAGCCACAATCATCGTATCGACGCTACTAACGACCTTTTCCTCGGTGCGAATATTTTAATTTCAGGAATATGGATAATCACTTATCCAAAACAAAAATAATTATACTAAATTGGGTGTGCAACTGTGCTGGAATGATGGAAGCAATGTGAATAAGATATAACTGAATATTGAATGAGGTGAATCTTCTAAAAGGAATATTCTGTCGAAACATAGTGTCCTTAAGCTATTTTTTTATATAAAATGTACCCTTTAATGTTCTACTACATAGTTCTACTACATATATATATATATATATATATATATATATATATATATATATATATATATATATATATATATGTCGTACCTAATAGCCAGAACTCACTTTTCAGCCTACTATTCAAGGCCCGATTTGCCTAATAAGCCAAGTTTTCCTGAATTAATATATTTACTATAATTTTTTTCTTATGAAATGATAAAGCAACCCTTTTCTCTATGTATGAGGTCAATTTTTTTTTATTGGAGTTAAAATTAACGTAGATATATGACCGAACCTAACCAACCCTACCTAACCTAACCTAACCTATATTTATAGGTAAGGTTAGGTTAGGTAGCCAAAAAAAGCTAGGTTAGGTTAGGTTAGGTAGGTTAGGTAGACGAAAAAACATTAATTCATGAAAACTTGGCTTATTAGGCAAATCGGGCCTTGAATAGTAGGCTGAGAAGTGCGTTCTGGCTATTAGGTACGACATATATATATATATATATATATATATATATATATATATATATATATATATATATGTCGTACCTAGTAGCCAGAACTCACTTCTCAGCCTAATATGCAAGGCCTGATTTGCCTAATAAGCCTAGTTTCATGAATTAATGTTTTTTCGACAACCTAACCTACCTAACCTAACCTAACCTAACGTTTTCGGCTACCTAACCTAACCTAACCTATAAAGATAGGTTAGGTTAGGTTAGGTAGGGTTGGTTAGGTTCGGTCATATATCTACGTTAATTTTAACTCCAATAAAAAAAAATTGATCTCATACATAATGAAATGGGTAGCTTTATCATTTCATAAGAAAAAAAATAGAGAAAATATATTAATTCAGTAAAACTAGGCTTATTAGGCAAATCGGGCCTCGCATAGTAGGCTGAGAAGTGAGTTCTGGCTACTAGGTACGACATATATATATATATATATATATATATATATATATATATATATATATATATATATATATATATATATATATATATATATATATATATATATATATATATGTCGTACCTAGTAGCCAGAATTCACTTTTCAGCCTACAATGCAAGGCCCGATTTGCCTAATAAGCCAAGTTTTCATGAATTAATATATTTTCTCTAACTTTTTTCTTATGAAATGATAAAGCAACTCATTTCATTATGTAAGAGGTCAATTTTTTTTTATTGGAGTTAAAATTAACGTAGATATATGACCGAACCTAACCAACCCTACCTAACCTAACCTAACCTATCTCTATCGGTTAGGTTAGGTTAGGTAGCCGAAAAAGTTAGGTTAGGTTAGGTTAGGTAGGTTAGGTAGTCGAAAAGCAATTAATTCATGAAAACTTGGCTTATTAGGCAAATCGGGCCTTGCATAGTAGGCTCAGAAGTGAGTTCTGGCTACTAGGTACGACATATATATATATATATATATATATATATATATATATATATATATATATATATATATATATATATATATATATATGTCGTACCTAGTAGCCAGAACTCACTTCTCAGCCTACTATTCAAGGCCCGATTTGCCTAATAAGCCAAGTTTTAATGAATTAATATATTTACTATAATTTTTTTCTTATGAAATGATAAAGCAACCCTTTTCTCTATTTATGAGGTCAATTTTTTTTTATTGGAGTTAAAATTAACGTAGATATATGACCGAACCTAACCAACCCTACCTAACCTAACCTAACCTATATTTATAGGTAAGGTTAGGTTAGGTAGCCAAAAAAAGCTAGGTTAGGTTAGGTTAGGTAGGTTAGGTAGACGAAAAAACATTAATTCATGAAAACTTGGCTTATTAGGCAAATCGGGCCTTGAATAGTAGGCTGAGAAGTGCGTTCTGGCTATTAGGTACGACATATATATATATATATATATATATATATGTCGTACCTAGTAGCCAGAACGCACTTCTCAGCCTACTGTGCAAGGCCCGATTTGCCTAATAAGCCAAGTTTTCATGAATTAATTGTTTTTCGACTACCTAACCTACCTAACCTAACCTAACCTAACATTTTCGGCTACCTAACCTAACCTAACCTATAAAGATAGGTTAGGTTAGGGTAGGTAGGGTTGGTTAGGTTCGGTCGTATATCTAAGTTAATTTTAACTCCAATAATAAAATATTGACCTCATACATAATGAAATGGGTAGCTTTATCATTTCATAAGAAAACAATTAGGAAAAATACATTAATTCAGGAAAACTTGGCTTATTAGGCAAATCGGGCCTTGCATAGTAGGCTGAGAAGTGCGTTCTGGCTACTAGGTACGACATATATATATATATATATATATATATATATATATATATATATATATATATATATATATATATATATATATATATATATATATATATGTCGTACCTAATAGCCAGAACGCACTTCTCAGCCTACTATTCAAGGCCCGATTTGCCTAATAAGCCAAGTTTTCATGAATTAATGTTTTTTCGTCTACCTAACCTACCTAACCTAACCTAACCTAGCTTTTTTTGGCTACCTAACCTAACCTTACCTATAAATATAGGTTAGGTTAGGTTAGGTAGGGTTGGTTAGGTTCGGTCATATATCTACGTTAATTTTAACTCCAATAAAAAAAAATTGACCTCATACATAGAGAAAAGGGTTGCTTTATCATTTCATAAGAAAAAAATTATAGTAAATATATTAATTCAGGAAAACTTGGCTTATTAGGCAAATCGGGCCTTGAATAGTAGGCTGAGAAGTGAGTTCTGGCTACTAGGTACGACATATATATATATATATATATATATATATATATATATGTCGTACCTAGTAGCCAGAACTCACTTCTCAGCCTACTATGCGAGGCCCGATTAGCCTAATAAGCCAAGTTTTACTGAATTAATATATTTTCTCTAATTTTTTTCTTATGAAATGATAAAGCTACCCATTTCATTATGTATGAGGTCAATTTTTTTTTATTGGAGTTAAAATTAACGTAGATATATGACCGAACCTAACCAACCCTACCTAACCTAACCTAACCTATCTTTATAGGTTAGGTTAGGTTAGGTAGCCGAAAACGTTAGGTTAGGTTAGTTTAGGTAGGTTAGGTTGTCGAAAAAACATTAATTCATGAAAACTAGGCTTATTAGGTAAATCGGGCCTTGCATAGTAGGCTGAGAAGTGAGTTCTGGCTACTAGGTACGACATATATATATATATATATATATATATATATATATATATATATATGTCGTACCTAGTAGCCAGAACTCACTTCTCAGCCAACTATTCAAGGCCCGATTTGCCTAATAAGCCAAGTTTTCCTGAATTAATATATTTACTATAATTTTTTTCTTGTGAAATGATAAAGCAACCCTTTTCTCTATGTATGAGGTCAATTTTTTTTTATTGGAGTTAAAATTAACGTAGATATATGACCGAACCTAACCAACCCTACCTAACCTAACCTAACCTATATTTATAGGTAAGGTTAGGTTAGGTAGCCAAAAAAAGCTAGGTTAGGTTAGGTTAGGTAGGTTAGGTAGACGAAAAAACATTAATTCATGAAAACTTGGCTTATTAGGCAAATCGGGCCTTGAATAGTAGGCTGAGAAGTGCGTTCTGGCTATTAGGTACGACATATATATATATATATATATATATATATATATATATATATATATATGTCGTACTTAATAGCCAGAACGCACTTCTCAGCCTACTATGCAAGGCCCGATTTGCCTAATAAGCCAAGTTTTCCTGAATTAATATATTTTCTCTAATTTTTTTCTTATGAAATGATAAAGCTACCCACTTCATTATGTATGAGGTCAATTTTTTTTTATTGGAGTTAAAATTAACGTAGATATATGACCGAACCTAACCAACCCTACCTAACCAAACCTAACCTATCTCTATAGGTTAGGTTAGGTTCGGTAGCCGAAAAAGTTAGGTTAGGTTAGGTTAGGTAGGTTAGGTAGTCGAAACACAATTAATTCATGAAAACTTGGCTTATTAGGCAAATCGGGCCTTGCATAGTAGGCTGAGAAGTGCGTTCTGGCTACTAGGTACGACATATATATATATATATATATATATATATGTCGTACCTAGTAGCCAGAACGAACTTCTCAGCCTACTATGCGAGGCCCGATTTGCCTAATAAGCCAAGTTTTACTGAATTAATATATTTTCTCTAATTTTTTTCTTATGAAATGATAAAGGTACCCATTTCATTATGTATGAGGTCAATTTTTTTTTATTGGAGTTAAAATTAACGTAGATATATGACCGAACCTAACCAACCCTACCTAACCTAACCTAACCTATCTTTATAGGTTAAGTTAGGTTAGGTAGCCGAAAACGTTAGGTTAGGTTAGGTTAGGTATGTTAGGTTGTCGAAAAAACATTAATTCATGAAAACTAGGCTTATTAGGCAAATCGGGCCATGCATAGTAGGCTGAGAAGTGAGTTCTGGCTACTAGGTACGACATATATATATATATATATATATATATATATATATATATATATATATATATATATATATATATATATATATATATATATATATATATATATATATATATATATATATATATATATATATATATATATATATATATATATATATATATTATTAAATATGACCGAAAAAGTAAGATTGATAATTCTAACACGAATTTTCTCAATCTTTCATACATTTCTTTTCACTGTTGGAGGTAAATCAAAAATCAATTCTCCAAAATTCATTTTTATTTCTAGTCTGACGCGACACGAGCGCGTTTCGTAAAACTTATTACATTTTCAAAGACTTTAGTTTACAAATACACAACTGAATAGAACTTACGCATCTCCGATTTTATATCTACATTTGAGTGAGGTGGATGGGGTGAGGTGGCATTAATAGGGTATTAATTTCATCAACACAAGACAGAACAAGAGGTGGTATTAATAGGGTATTAATTTCATCAACACAAGACAGAACACGAAACAATGAATAGACGTGTATTGAATAGACGTGTTTGTAGAAAGCCTATTGGTCCATATTTCTTGATGCTTCTATATTGGAGTGGAGTCTTGAGGTGGGTAGAATATAGTTGTGCATTAATTGGATGTTGATTGCTGGTGTTGACTTCTTGATGTGTAGTGCCTCGCAAACGTCAAGCCGCCTGCTATCGCTGTATCTATTGATGATTTATGTGTTGTTTACTATGATTTCTCTGGCGATGGTTTGGTTGTAGGAAGAGATTATATGTTCCTTAATGGAGCCCTGTTGCTTATGCATCGTTAAACGCCTAGAAAGAGATGTTGTTGTCTTGCCTATATACTGGGTTTTTTGGAGCTTACAGTCCCCAAGAGGGCATTTGAAGGCATAGACGACGTTAGTCTCTTTTAAAGCGTTCTGTTTTGTGTCTGGAGAGTTTCTCATGAGTAGGCTGGCCGTTTTTCTGGTTTTATAGTAAATCGTCAGTTGTATCCTCTGATTTTTGTCTGTAGGGATAACGTTTCTAATAACAATATCTTTCAGGACCCTTTCCTCCGTTTTATGAGCTGTGGAAAAGAAGTTCCTGTAAAATAGTCTAATAGGGGGTATAGGTGTTGTGTTAGTTGTCTCTTCAGAGGTTGCATGGCGTTTCACTTTCCTTCTTATGATGTCTTCGACGAAACCATTGGAGAAGCCGTTGTTGACTAGGACCTGCCTTACCCTACAGAGTTCTTCGTCGACTTGCTTCCATTCTGAGCTGTGGCTGAGAGCACGGTCGACATATGCGTTAACAACACTCCTCTTGTACCTGTCTGGGCAGTCGCTGTTGGCATTTAGGCACATTCCTATGTTCGTTTCCTTAGTGTAGACTTCAGTGTGGAAACCTCCGCTCTTTTCCATGACTGTTTCATCTAGAAAGGGCAGCTTCCCATCCTTTTCCATCTCGTAAGTTAAACGCAACACGGAACTCTGCTCAAATGCCTCCTTCAGCTCCTGCAGATGTCTGACATCAGGTACCTGTGTAAAAATGTCGTCAACATACCTGCAGTATATGGCCGGTTTCAAGTTCATGTCGACTAAGACTTTTTGCTCGATGGAACCCATGTAGAAGTTCGCAAACAGGACACCTAGGGGAGAACCCATGGCGACCCCATCTACTTGCTTATACATGTGCCAATCCGGGCTCAAGAAGGGTGCCTCTTTAGTACAAGCTTGGAGTAGTTTCCTCAGGAAGGAAACGAAGGACACTACAGCCGAATTAAAAGCAAAGGTCAACAAGCTGATCGAAACTGTTAACGCCAAGAAATCCGGACTCCACCTGCCAAAGATCATTGGGGAATATAAACCTGGATATGCGTATGGAAATGTCAAGACACACAAGCCTGGAAACCCACTTCGGCCAATCATTAGCCAGATACCCACACCCACGTACAGACTGGCGAAGCGACTCAATGGCCTGCTGACTCCTTATGTTCCTTGCGCCTTCAGCCTGAAGTCTCCAAAGGAATTTGTTGACTTACTGCGGGGCACACGGGCCACAGGGATAAGAGCCTCGTTGGACGTAGAATCGCTGTTTACCAACGTACCTGTGGACAAGACAATCGGGATGATTGCCGACAGAGCGTATCGTGATCCAGCCTGTACTCATCTTGACATACCAGAAAATATTCTGAGGAAACTACTCCAAGCTTGTACTAAAGAGGCACCCTTCTTGAGCCCGGATGGGCACATGTATAAGCAAGTAGATGGGGTCGCCATGGGTTCTCCCCTAGGTGTCCTGTTTGCAAACTTCTACATGGGTACCATCGAGCAAAAAGTCTTAGTCGACATGAACTTGAAACCGGCCATATACTGCAGGTATGTTGACAACATTTTTACACAGGTACCTGATGTCAGACATCTGCAGGAGCTGAAGGAGGCATTTGAGCAGAGTTCCGTGTTGCGTTTCACTTACGAGATGGAAAAGGATGGGAAGCTGCCCTTTCTAGATGTAACAGTCATGGAAAAGAGCGGAGGTTTCCACACTGCAGTCTACACTAAGGAAACGAACATAGGAATGTGCCTAAATGCCAACAGCGACTGCCCAGACAGGTACAAGAGGAGTGTTGTTAACGCATATGTCGACCGTGCTCTCAGCCACAGCTCAGAATGGAAGCAAGTCGACGAAGAACTCTGTAGGGTAAGGCAGGTCCTAGTCAACAACGGCTTCTCCAATGGTTTCGTCGAAGACATCATAAGAAGGAAAGTGAAACGCCATGCAACCTCTGAAGAGACAACTAACACAACCCCTATACCCCCTATTAGACTATTTTACAGGAACTTCTTTTCCACAGCTCATAAAACGGAGGAAAGGGTCCTGAAAGATATTGTTAATAGAAACGTTATCCCTACAGACAAAAATCAGAGGATACAACTGACGATTTACTATACAACCAGAAAAACGGCCAGCCTACTCATGAGAAACTCTCCAGACACAAAACAGAACGCTTTAAAAGAGACTAACGTCGTCTATGCCTTCAAATGCCCTCTTGGGGACTGTAAGCTCCAAAAAACCCAGTATATAGGCAAGACAACAACATCTCTTTCTAGGCGTTTAACGATGCTTAAGCAACAGGGCTCCATTAAGGAACATATAATCTCTTCCCACAACCAAACCATCGCCAGAGAAATCCTAGTAAACAACACAGAAATCATCGATAGATACAGCGATAGCAGGCGGCTTGACGTTTGCGAGGCACTACACATCAAGAAGTCAACACCAGCAATCAACAGCCAATTAATGCACAACTATATTCTACCCACCTCAAGACTCCGCTCCAATATAGAAGCATCAAGAAATATGGACCAATAGGCTTTCTACAAACACTTCTATTCAATACCCATTGTTTCGTGTTCTGTCTTGTGTTGATGAAATTAATACCCTATTAATACCACCTCTTGTTCTGTCTTGTGTTGATGAAATTAATACCCTATAAATGCCACCTCACCCCATCCACCTCACTCAAATGTAGATATAAAATCGGAGATGCGTAAGTTCTATTCAGTTGTGTATTTGTAAACTAAAGTCTTTGAAAATGTAATAAGTTTTATGAAACGCGCTCGTGTCGCGTCAGACTAGAAATAAAAATGAATTTTGGAGAATTGATTTTTGATTTACCTCCAACAGTGAAAAGAAATGTACGAAAGATTCAGAAAATTCGTGTTAGAATTATTAATCTTACTTTTTCGGTCATATTTAATAATATATGTCTACAGGAAAGACTGCTACCAAAATATACTAATATATATATATATATATATATATATATATATATATATATATATATATATATATATATATATATATATATATATATATATATATATATGTATATATATATATATATATATATATATGTATATATATATATATATATATATATATATATATATATATATATATATATATATATATATATATATATATATATATATATATATATGTCGTACCTAATAGCCAGAACGCACTTCTCATCCTACTATTCAAGGCCCGATTTGCCTAATAAGCCAAGTTTTCATGAATTAATGTTTTTTCGTCTACCTAACCTACCTAACCTAACCTAACCTAGCTTTTTTTGGCTACCTAACCTAACCTTACCTATAAATATAGGTTAGGTTAGGTTAGGTAGGGTTGGTTAGGTTCGGTCATATATCTACGTTAATTTTAACTCCAATAAAAAAAAATTGACCTCATACATAGAGAAAAGGGTTGCTTTATCATTTCATAAGAAAAAAATTATAGTAAATATATTAATTCAGGAAAACTTGGCTTATTAGGCAAATCGGGGCTTGAATAGTAGGCTGAGAAGTGAGTTCTGGCTACTAGGTACGACATATATATATATATATATATATATATATATATATATATATATATATATATATATATATATATATATATATATATATATATATATATATATATATATATATATATTGTGACGATAATCTCCTTCAAGAGATTGAGCCTGTTCTTCCCTCCACAAATACGTCGTTACCTCTATATAAAACTACTATGGAAGAAATGTCCAACAATGACAACAACACCAGCAAGGTTTGCCAGAGCGCAAAACGTATGCAGCCAGGGACACCTGCTCAGACTCAAACCGCCAAACTACCCGTCTTGCTGCCGGCTCCTCGCTGATTGGTCGCCGGTCTGGCTGCAACTGCACTCGCCCACCATACTTCTTGATGTCTGGGGCCGCCACGACCTCAGTCCTCAGAATATTCAGTGCTTTCTCACAGTTAACACTTCTCCCTGCTAGACGTAAGCTTTGGCGTACGTGTACTGAGAGAGGTGATAGCTTAAAGCCGATGTTCCCGCACCTCTCATTTACTTGTCTATTGCACTTCTTGTTATTTTGCTCACTTGTCTTAACGTAACTTTTCATTGTGTCATTTAATTATTCTTATTATTTTGATTGATTGATTTTATTATACGAATTTGTTTGTCCATTTTATTCATGTTTTATTTATTTAACGTAATTAAAATTTCATTGTTAAAATTTACTTGTGTTTTGTGTGTCTTCTCCTTACCTTACCACAGACGAAGTTCCAGATTTTCTATTTTTTTTTTATACTATGTGACGAGGCCATACCCCTAGCTTTGAACAGCCGAACACCAACGCGTTACCGTCACATATTATATGGGGGCCTGTCCTAGGAGCTTCACTCAGGTACTGGTGCCAAATGGTAATTAATGGTAAGCGTATTTAACTTTGTTAACATAGCTTTTACTATTTTTCATATTCAATTTCATTTTTTATATGGTGCGGTGTATTGTGCATTACGAGAGTAACATATAGTGAAGGTGAGACAACTTTGGATTACGTGGTGACTGTAGGCCGCAGTCATACTCTTAATTGGTCATCTCTCCCTCCGTGTTATTACTCGTGTTTACCATCTTCGTCCCTTGGATATTTCTCATTTTTGACAGATCATCATATTGGTACCCTGGTACTGTGGTCTGCCCCGGGTCAAGAGTACCCAATCTTCTGCAATCTGACTGTAGGAGGACAAAGAGGGCCATAGTTCCTCTAGCTCGAACTTTAGTTGCTGAATTGGGACCTCAGCAGCAGTTCTCGTCACCAGTTGACACCTCGCACCCCTACACGTCAGTCAGAGATGATGATACATACAACGGTAGGGAATTAGCTTACTTTTTCAGAGCACAAAAGTTCGCTAATTCTGTAAGTATCATATTAAATTCAGTAGGAAAAACTTGCTTTATGTCCTATAGAGACTTGGCAAGGTATGCCTACATCCTTGGACTACCAATTTTACTTTTGAGGCAATTTACTGTTTCATTTGTTTTCGAAACTCTGTTTCATTTGTTAGTAGGATTTTCTTTCCCTTATCCTCTTACATGAGTACCGGGTACAAGATTTCCTGCGCCCTTGATTTAATTTAATCATTTAACATCTTTTACTTAACTTTAATTGTTAAAGATCTCACAGGATAGGTACCAGTTGCCACGTTGTCCTGTTTCTGACATTCACTATTGAATATTCGTGTACCTTTATTTGCTAATTTCACCATGTTTCGTCTCCAAGCTTTCCGTGCAAATCCAGCAGGTGAAATAGGGACTTTAAGTCGTGCCAAGAGGACTGAATTACAAACTCTTGCACATGAGTATCAACTAGAAGTTCCCTACCAAGCCAACAAAAACGACCTACACAACCTGTTGCTGGATTACTATTTAGAGCAAGGTAAGATAGACTCTGAAACTCATGAAACTTACTATATTGCAGATAAAACTGATTTGGCAACGCTGAAACTCAAACTAGAGCTGGCCAAGACTGAACGCGAGCAGCAAAGGGAAGCCCTCGAACAACAAGAATGAGCAGCTGCCATACGAAGGGAAGAACAAGAACGTGAGATTGCCTTACTCCAGGAGCGGGAACGCGTACGGCTTGAAACCAAACAACGCGAGTTGGAGATGCAACGCGAACATGACAAGCAACAAGCGACTCTGGCTCTAGAGTGTCGTCAACGCGAAATCGCCTTGGAAACTTCACACTTCACTCAACGCCAGCAAGCTACTGCCAATCTTCCCGTCAGTTTTAATATATCACATGCAAGTAAGTTAATGCCATCCTTTGTAGAAGAAGAAGTTGATGTGTTCTTTACCACCTTTGAAACCCTTGCTAATCAACTCAGTTGGCCTGTCGACCAATGGGCCACACTTCTCAGAGTCCATCTTACAGGTAGAGCTGCAGTCACACTCAGTACTTTGGCGTCTGAGAATGACTACCACACTCTGAAACAAGCAGTGTTGGACGCCTACCTCCTCTCTACTGAAAGTTATAGAAGGAAATTCCGTGACCACCTGAAGGCAAGTACCACTACCTTCCTCGAGTTTGCTAACACGAAACGGAGGTATTTCATGAAATGGCTGGAAGCAGCACATGTCTCTACTTTTACAGAACTCGTCAACCTGATGCTTGTTGAAGAATTCTTGAGACGTGTGCCGCCTCCTGTCCGCCTCTACTTAGCAGATAAAGAAGAAACCGACTACCTGAAGTGTGCTAAGTCGGCTGACACTTACAGCCTCATCCACCGGCTGACACCCGAACCATCCTCCAGTAAGAAGTCGTGGTACAGTTACGAGAAAGTGAGCCCCGTTCAAGCTGGTTCGCAACTGTACTGCAAGTATTGTAGACTCTATGGACATACCATAGACAAGTGTGGTAAGTCTCAATACAAGGGAACCACTGACCAACAAAAACCCAAACCAACTCCTCCTAAGTCCGGTAAGCCTGTGATGAATGTTGGTGTTGATGTTAATGATCTTTCTCTTTTCAGTAACCACCTGTATACTGGAACTGTCTCTGCCAACGGTTCAAATCCGGAGGGACGTTTCAAATTGAAGATCTTGAGGGACACAGCGGCTCTTCAATCGATCATCTTGAAGTCGGCTGTGCCCAACATCGTCTACACCGGAGAAACTGTCTTCATCACTGACCTCACTGCTACCACTCCATACCCTCTCGCCAGAGTCCACCTGGATTGTCCCTACGTGAACGGAGAAGTCCAAGTCGCCGTCAGGGAAAAGCCTTTTCCCATGCCTGGAGTGCAACTTCTCCTAGGCAACGACTTGGCAGAAGACCTGCAACCGACCAACCTGATCGTCATGGACAAACCCCAGGTGTGTAACTCTGTGCCAAGTAACCCTATTCTAGAGTATGTTCCAGCAGAGGTTCAAGAGAGTGATGAAGTTTCTCCTCCGGTTCTCGTGACCACCCGTGCACAAGCCGCACGTCCACAGCCAGCTGACTCTACTGCTACCGCTGTCCCTCAAGACCCTCAGAAACTACCCCCGCATCTGACCAAGTTGGAGTTCCGTAAGTTGCAGAGGGAAGATCTTACTTTAACACCATTGTTTTTCCAGGCTGAGACTCAACCCGACAGTATTCCTGGGTTCTTCCTAGAGAACGACTTGCTCTACCGCAGATATAGACCCAGTAAACTGAAGGAGGAGGACGATTGGGCCAACATCGACCAACTTGTGATTCCTACCAGCCTGCGGCCCACTATTCTACACCTGGCCCACGGAGCACTCTCCCACTACGACTTCAACAAGACTTACCATGGAATTCGTGAAGACTACTACTGGCCAGGTATGGTAAATAACGTCAAACAGTACGTAAAACAGTGTCATACGTGTCAGATGGCAGGCAAACCGAACATCTCCATTCCCAGAGCGCCACTGATTCCCATACAGGTGCCTGCGGAACCTTTCCACAGACTCATAATAGACTGTGTTGGTCCTTTACCTCGGACCAGTTCGGGTAACGCCTACATCCTAACCATCCTGTGTCCTACCACCAGATTTCCCATAGCAGTTCCAGTGAAGAACATCACGGCTGCTACGGTTATAAAACATCTATTGAAGATCTTCACTCAATACGGATTTCCCAGGGAGATTCAGAGCGACTGTGGTACCAACTTCACCAGTGATCTCTTCAAAAGGACACTGGAGGAGTTCAACATCAAACAGGTATTGTCCAGCCCCTATCATCCTGCTTCACAGGGTTCTCTTGAACGTAGTCATCAGACTATCAAAGCACTCTTGAAAAAGTTTTGTAGTGAAACCTCTAAGGAATGGGATAAGCAGATTGACCTTATAATGTGTATTTACAGAAGTCTCCCCAATGAGTCCCTAGGAGTATCTCCTTATGAGATGCTCTACGGCCGTAAGTGCCGTACTCCCCTAAAGGCTTTCAAAGACTCTCTCCGAGATGCCACCTTCAGTGAGCATCAGAATGTGCCCCAGTTTCTTCAAAACCTTCAACACATTCTAGAGAGAGTCCACCGTTTTGCCCATGATAATCTATTGAAAGCCCAGGAGAGAATGAAGACTCATTACGACCAGACCAGCAAAGTAAGAAAATTCAAGCCGGGAGACTTCGTCCTTGCATACTTCCCTATCCCAGGTTCACCTTTACAAAACAGATTTTCAGGACCCTACCGCGTCAAAGAGTGCAGGTATAACAACAACTACGTAACAGAGACTCCAGATAGGCGGCGGAAGACCCAGCTGTGCCACGTCAACCTCCTGAAGCAATATAATGGTACTCCTCCCACTGTCCTGATTAACTGTTCTACCTTCACAGAACCCTACATCCACAGTGAGACCTTCCCAGTTTCTCCTCCCGAAAGCACTGACAAGGAGTCAGCGCTTTCTAATTCCGAAATCCTTAATGATCTTCCCAAATACTTTCAGGATAATAATCGTGCTCCTTTGCCATATTCTAATTCTACTCTCACCTCGTCAGATAAGCCCTTCATCCTCCATGTCGACGCCAGTGATACCGACGTTGGTGGTGTCGTGATGCAGCAACGAGGCGAGGAGAATACACCTGTCAGCGACTATTGCTACAAGGAACTACGGAACAATTGGCAAGGAGCTACTCTTCATCATCCTGAAGCTCCAGCACTTCACTCCACACCTGAAAAGTGCACGGTCCACCATCAACACGGAACACACCACCCTACACCTCCTGCAGCACGCCCACTTCTCATCTCAACGTCTTCTACTATGGGCTTGCTAACTGCAGAAATTCAACCTGGAGACACACTATACCAAGATTCCGACAACATCTTAGCCAATGATCTCTCCAGAGTTTATGAAGTAGAAACGACTCCATCCATTACTCCACCACATAACGACGTACTTCTTCCAGAACCACAGGCTTCGGGGGAGAGTTGTGACGATAATCTCCTTCAAGAGATTGAGCCTGCTCTTCCCTCCACAAATACGTCGTTACCTCTATATAAAACTACTATGGAAGAAATGTCCAACAATGACAACAACACCAGCAAGGTTTGCCAGAGCGCAAAACGTATGCAGCCAGGGACACCTGCTCAGACTCAAACCGCCAAACTACCCGTCTTGCTGCCGGCTCCTCGCTGATTGGTCGCCGGTCTGGCTGCAACTGCACTCGCCCACCATACTACTTGATGTCTGGGGCCGCCACGACCTCAGTCCTCAGAATATTCAGTGCTTTCTCACAGTTAACACTTCTCCCTGCTAGACGTAAGCTTTGGCGTACGTGTACTGAGAGAGGTGATAGCTTAAAGCCGATATTCCCGCACCTCTCATTTACTTGTCTATTGCACTTCTTGTTATTTTGCTCACTTGTCTTAACGTAACTTTTCATTGTGTCATTTAATTATTCTTATTATTTTGATTGATTGATTTTATTATACGAATTTGTTTGTCCATTTTATTCATGTTTTATTTATTTAACGTAATTAAAATTTCATTGTTAAAATTTACTTGTGTTTTGTGTGTCTTCTCCTTACCTTACCACAGACGAAGTTCCAGATTTTCTATTTTTTTTTTTATACTATGTGACGAGGCCATACCCCTAGCTTTGAACAGCCGAACACCAACGCGTTACCGTCACAATATATATATATATATATATATATATATATATATATATATATATATATATATATATATATATATATATATATACATATATATACATACATATATGTATATATATACATATATATATGTCGTACCTAGTAGCCAGAGCGCACTTCTCAGCCTACTATTCAAGGCCCGATTTGCCTAATAAGCCAAGTTTTCATGAATTAATTGTTTTTCGACTACCTAACCTACCTAACCTAACCTAACCTAACTTTTTCGGCTACCTAACCTAACCTAACCTATAAAGACAGGTTAGGTTAGGTTAGGTTGGGTTGGTTGGGTTCGGTCATATATCTACGTTAATTTTATCTCCAATAAAAAAAATTGACCTCATACGTAATGAAATAGGCAGCTTTATCATTTGATAAGAAAAAAATTAGAGAAAATATATTAATTCAGGAAAGTTTGGCTTATTAGGCAAATCGGGCCTTGCATAGTTGGCCGAGAAGTGCGTTCTGGCTACTAGGTACGACATATATATATATATATATATATATATATATATGTGTGTATATCACGAAAATAAACACGTGATTAAGAATGTGACAATGTCAGACCACGGAGGAAAAAATGAAACAGGAAATTTCCTTAAGTACTTTCGTATATTAAATACATCTTCAGAAGGTGAAGGTGAAGTGATATATATATATATATATATATATATATATATATATATATATATATGTCGTACCTAGTAGCCAGAATGCACCTCTCAGCCTACTATGCAAGGTCCGATTTGCATAATAAGCCAAGTTTTCCTGAATTAATATATTTTCTCTAATTTTTTTCTTATGAAATGATAAAGCTACCCATTTCATTATGTATGAGATCAATTTTTTGTTATTGGAGTTAAAATTAACGTAGATATATGACCGAACCTAACCAACCCTACCTAACCTAACCTAACCTATCTTCATAGGTTAGGCTAGGTTAGGTAGCTGAGAAAGTTAGGTTAGGTTAGGTTAGGTAGGTTAGGTACTCGAAAAACAATTAATTCATGAAAACTTGGCTTATTAGGCAAATCGGGCCTTGCATAGTAGGCAAAGAAGTGCGTTCTGGCTACTAGGTACGACATATATATATATATATATATATATATATATGTCGTACCTAGTAGCCAGAACGCACTTTTTGGACTACTATGCAAGGCCCGATTTGCCTAATAAGCCAAGTTTTCCTGAATTAATATGTTTTCTCTAATTTTTTTCTTATGAAATGATAAAGCTACCCATTTTATTATGTATGAGGGAAATTTTTTTTTATTGTAGTTAAAATTAACGTAGATATATGACCGAACCTAACCAACCCTACCTAACCTAACCTAACCTATCTTTATAGGTTAGGTTAGGTTAGGTAGCCGAAAACGTTAGGTTAGGTTAGGTTAGGTAGGTTAGGTAGTCGAAAAAACATTAATTCATGAAAACTAGGCTTATTAGGCAAATCGGGCCTTGCATAGTAGGCTGAGAAGTGCGTTCTGGCTACTAGGTACGACATATATATATATATATATATATATATATATATATATATATATATATATATATATATATATATATATATATATATATATATATATATATATATATGTCGTACCTAGTAGCCAGAACTCACTTTTTGGCCTACTATTCAAGGCCCGATTTGCCTAATAAGCCAAGTTTTCCTGAATTAATATATTTTTTCTAATTTTTTTCTTATGAAATGATAAAGCTACCCATTTCATTATGTATGAGGCCATTTTTTTTTTTATTGGAGTTAAAATTAACGTAGATATATGACCGAACCTAACCAACCCTACCTAACCTAACCTAACCAATCTTTAAAGGTTAGGTTTGGTTAGGTAGCCGAAAAAGTTAGGTTAGGCTAGGTTAGGTAGGTTAGGTAGTCGAAAAACAATTAATTCATGAAAACTTGGCTTATTAGGCAAATCGGGCCTTGCATAGTAGGCTGAGAAGTGCGTTCTGGCTATTAGGTACGACATATATATATATATATATATATATATATATATATATATATATATATATATATATATATATATATATATATATATATATATATATATATATATATATATATATATATATATATATATATATATATATATATATATGTCGTACCTAGTAGCCAAAACGCACTTGTGGGCCTACTATGCAAGGCCCGATTTGGCTAATAAGCCAAGTATTCCTGAATTAATATATTTTTTCTAATTTTTTTCTTATGAAATGATAAAGCTACCCTTTTCATTATGTATGAGATCAATTTTTTTTATTGGAGTTAAAATTAACGTAGATATATGACTGAACCTAACCAACCCTACCTAACCTAACCTAACCTAACTTTATAGGTTAGGTTAGGTTAGGTAGCCGAAAAAGTTAGCTTAGGTTAGGTTAGGTAGGTTAGGTAGTCGAAAAACAATTAACTCAAAAAAATTTGGCTTATTAGGCAAATCAGGCCCTGCATAGTAGGCTGAGAAGTGCGTTCTGGCTACTAGGTACGACATATATATATATATATATATATATGTCGTACCTAGTAGCCAGAACGCACTTCTAAGCCTACTATGCAAGGCCCAATTTTCCTAATAAGCCAAGTTTTCATGAATTAATTGTTTTTCGACTACCTAACCTACCTAACCTAACCTAACCTAACATTTTCGGCTACCTAACCTAACCTAATCTATAAAGATAGGTTAGGTTAGGTTAGGTAGGGTTGGCTAGGTTCGGTCATATATCTACGTTAATTTTAACTCCAATAAAAAAAAGTGACCTCATACATAATGAAATGCGTAGCTTTATCATTTCATAAGAAAAAAATTAGAGAAAATATATTAATTCAGGAAAACTTGTCTTATTAGGCAAATCGGGTCTTCAATAGTAGGCTGAGAAGTGCATTCTGGCTACTAGGTACGACATATATATATATATATATATATATATATATATATATATATATATATATATATATATATATATATATATGTCGTACCTAGTAGCCAGAACTCACTTTTTGGCCTACTATGCAAGGCCCGATTTGCCTAATAAGCCAAGTTTTCCTGAATTAATATATTTTTTCTAATTTTTTTCTTATGAAATGATAAAGCTACCCATTTCATTATGTATGAGGTCAATTTTTTTTATTGGAGTTAAAATTAACGTAGATATATGACCGAACCTAACCAACCCTACCTAACCTAACTTAACCTATCTTTATAGGTTAGGTTTGGTTAGGTAGCCCAAAAAGGTAGGTTAGGTTAGGTTAGGTAGGTTAGGTAGTCGAAAAACAATTAATTCATGAAAACTTGGCTTATTTGGCAAATCGGGCCTTGCATAATAGGCTGAGAAGTGAGTTCTGGCTACTAGGTACGACATATATATATATATATATATATATATATATATATATATATATATATATATATGTCGTACCTAGTAGCCAGAACGCACTTCTCAGCCTACTATGCAAGGCCCGATTTGCCTAATAAGCCAAGTTTTCCTGAATTAATATATTTTCTCAAATATTTTTCTTGTGAAATGATATAGCTACCCATTTCATTATGTATGAGGTAAAAAAAATTTTATTGGACTTAAAATTAACGTAGATATATGACCAAACCTAACCAACCCTACCTAACCTAACCTAACCTATCTTTATAACTTAGGTTAGGTTAGGTAGCCGAAAAAGTTAGGTTAGGTTAGGTTAGGTAGGTTAGGTAGTCGAAAAACAATTAATTCATGAAAACTTGGCTTATTAGGCAAATCGGGCCTTGCATAGTAGGCTGAGAAGTGCGTTCTGGCTACTAGGTACGACATATATATATATATATATATATATATATATATATATATATATATATATATATATATATATATATGTGTGTGTGTGTGTGTGTGTGTGTGTGTGTGTGTGTGTGTGTGTGTGTGTGTGTGTGTGTGTGTACTCACCTAATTGTGCTTGCGGGGTTTGAGCTTTGGCTCTTTGGTCCCGCCTCTCAACCGTCAATCAACTGGTGTACAGATTCCTGAGCCTGCTGGGCTCTATCATATCTACATTTGAAACTGTGTATGGAGTCAGCCTGCACCACATCACTTCCTAATGCATTCCATTTATTAACTACTCTGACACTGTGTGTGTGTGTGTGTGTGTGTGTGTGTGTGTGTGTGTGTGTACTCACCTAATTGTACTCACCTAATTGTGCTTGCGGGGGTTGAGCTCTGGCTCTTTGGTCCCGCCTCTCAACCGGCAATCAACTGGTGTACAGATTCCTGAGCCTATTGGGCTCTATCATATCTACGTTTGAAACTGTGTATGGAGTCAGCCTCCACCACATCTCTTCCTAATGCATTCCATTTACTAACTACTCTGACACTGAAAAAGTTCTTTCTAACGTCTCTGTGGCTCATTTGGGTACTCAGCTTCCACCTGTGTCCCCTTGTTCGCGTCCCACCAGTGTTGAATAGTTCATCCTTGTTTACCCGGTCGATTCCCCTGAGGATTTTGTAGGTTGTGATCATGTCCCCCCCTTACTCTTCTGTCTTCCAGTGTCGTAAGGTGCTTTTCCCGCAGCCTTTCCTCATAACTCATGCCTCTTAGTTCTGGGACTAGTCTAGTAGCATACCTTTGGACTTTTTCCAGCTTCGTCTTGTGCTTGACAAGGTACGGGCTCCATGCTGGGGCCGCATACTCCAGGATTGGTCTTACATATGTGGTGTACAAGATTCTGAATGATTCCTTACACAGGTTCCTGAACGCCGTTCTGATGTTGGCCAGCCTCGCATATGGCGCAGACGTTATTCTCTTTATGTGGGCTTCAGGAGACAGGTTTGGTGTGATATCAACTCCTAGATCTTTCTCTCTGTCTGTTTCATTAAGTACTTCATCTCCTATTCTGTATCCTGTGCCTGGCCTCCTGTTTCCACTGCCTAGTTTCATTACTTTGCATTTACTCGGGTTGAACTTCAACAGCCATTTGTTGGACCATTCACTCAGTCTATCCAGGTCATCTTGTAGCCTCCTACTATCATCTCTGTTTCAATCCTCCTCATAATTTTTGCATCGTCGGCAAACATTGAGAGGAACGAATCTATACCCTCTGGGAGATCATTTACATATACCAGAAACAGTATAGGTCCAAGGACTGACCCCTGCGGGACTCCACTTGTGACGTCTCGCCAATCTGAGACCTCACCCATCACACAGACTCGTTGTCTCCTGTTGCTTAGGTACTCCTCTATCCACCGGAGTACCTTCCCTCTCACTCCAGCCTGCATCTCCAACTTTCGCACTAGCCTCTTGTGTGGCACTGTATCAAAGGCTTTCTGACAATCCAAAAATGTTCAGTCTGCCCACCCTTCTCTTTCTTGCCTTATTTTTGTTGCCT
The DNA here is from genome assembly GCF_040958095.1 of Procambarus clarkii. Lineage (NCBI taxonomy): Eukaryota > Metazoa > Arthropoda > Malacostraca > Decapoda > Cambaridae > Procambarus > Procambarus clarkii. The sequence goes on along the minus strand of NC_091181.1, from coordinate 11,119,227 downwards.
GGTCGTAAAATTCAAGTAACCCTGTGAGGCAGGGCCTGCCATCCCTGAACCCATGTTGATGCTGTGTTACAAAGTTCCTTCGCTCCAGATGCTCCACTAGTTTTTTTCGCACAATCTTCTCCATCAGCTTGCATGGTATGCAGGTTAGGGACACTGGCCTGTAGTTCAGTGCCTCCTGTCTATCCCCTTTCTTGTATATCGGGACTAGGTTAGCTGCTTTCCAAATATCTGGCAGTTCCCCTGTTGCCAGTGATTTGTTATACACTATGGAGAGTGGTAGGCACAGTTCTCTTGCTCCTTCCTTTAGAACACAAGGGGAGATTCCATCTGGGCCTATAGCCTTCGTCACGTCCAACTCTAGTAAACACTTCCTTACTTCCCCACTGGTAATCTCAAACTCTTCCAGTGGTTCCTGGTTAGCTATTCCCTCACTTTCCTCTGGAATTTCTCCTTGCTCTAAGGTGAAGACCTCCTGGAATTTCTTATTCAATTCCTCACACACTTCCTTGTCATTTGTAGTGAATCCTTCCGCCCCTATCCTTAATCTCATAACCTGTTCCTTTACTGTTGTTTTTCTCCTAATGTGGCTATGCAACAATTTAGGCTGAGTCTTTGCCTTGCTTGCGATGTCATTTTCGTATTGTCTTTCTGGCTCTCTTCTCATCCTGATATATTCATTCCTGGCATTCTAGTATCTTTCTCTGCTCTCCAGTGTCCTGTTATTCCTATAGTTTCTCCATGCCCTTTTACTTTGCTGCTTAGCTAGCCTACATCTCTGATTAAACCATGGGTTTCTCATCTTCATTTCTCTGTTTTCCTTTTGGACTGGAACAAACTTGTTTGCTGCGTCCTTGCACTTCTGCGTGATGTAATCCATCATATCTTGGGCCGTCTTTTCCCTGAGCTCTGTTTCCCATGCTATATCTGTTAGGAATTTTCTTATCCCCTCATAGTTTCCCTTTCGGTATGCTAACCTTTTGGTTTCGGTATCCCTCCTTGAGTTCAATAACCCTTCTTCAATCAAGTACTCAAACACCAGTACACTGTGGTCGCTCATTCCTACTGGGTCCTCAAAACCGATTTCTCTTATGTCGGAGTCGTTCAGAGTGAAGACTAGGTCGAGTCTCACTGGTTCGTCATTGCCTCTCATCCTTGTGGATTCTCCGACATGCTGGGTTAAAAAGTTGCTTGTCACTACCTCCAATAGTTTGGCTCTCCACGTAGCCTCGCCTCCATGCGGTTCCTTGTTCTCCCATTCAATCTTTCCGTGATTGAAGTCGGCCATGATGAGCAGGTGGGATCTATTTCTACAGGCAGCAAAGGCTGCCCTCTCAATTATAGTGTTAACTGCTATGTTGTTGCTTTCGTACTCTTGACTGGGTCTTCTGTCATTTGGTGGAGGATTATATATTACTGCTACTACTATCCTTGGTCCTCCCATTGTCATGGTGCCTGCTATGAAGTCTCTGAAGCCCTCACAGCCCGGGATAGCCATCTCCTTAAAACTCCATTCCTTTCTCATGAGTAGGGCCACTCCTCCTCCTCCCCTACCTTCCCTCTCTTTCCTTATTATTGTGTACTCCTGGGAAAACACGGCATTCGTTATGAATCCAGAGAGTTTTGTTTCAGTGAGTCCAATTACATCTGGGTTCACTTCTTGTTCTCTTACCCTTAGTTCACTTGCCTTGCTTGTGATCCTATCTATGTTCGAGTACATTGCCCTGAAACTAACTCTCTTCTGCTTCTCCTCTGGGGAGGACCTGTGAGGTCTGGGGTGAGCGGGAGCTGGGAGGATCTGGTATGGGGAGACTGGTGGAGGAGGAAGGGCTTGGGGGGGTAGGGGGGAGGGGGAGGGTAGGGGGAGTGGGTGAGGGGGGGAGGGGGAGCGGGAGGGTAGGGGGAGTGGGTGAGGGGGGGAGGGTTGGGGGGGTGGGTGAGAGGGGGAGGGTTGGGGGGGTGGGGGGATGGGGGAGAAAGGGGGGTTTGGGGGGGCAATAAAGTGGGGAGGGCTTGGGGGGCGTGGGGGGAAAGGGAAGGCTGAGGTGGTTGAGGAAGAGGGGAGGGTTTTGGGGAGTGTGTGTGTGTGTGTGTGTGTGTGTGTGTGTGTGTGTGTGTGTGTGTGTGTGTGTGTGTGTGTGTGTGTGTGTGTGTGTGTAAATCACGAAAATTTACATGTGATGCAAAATGTGACAGTGTCAGACCACGGAGAAAGAATTGAAACAGGAATTTCCTTAACTACTTTCGTATATTAATTCATCTTCAGAAGGAATGATGATCGTCATTCCTGCTATGGGTTGCTTCCAGGGAATGTGTGTGTTTGTATTTATGAAAAATATATGTAGAAGACATAACAAAGGAAAAAAATAAATTGGTTAGAAAGGCTGGGGTCACAGAGTTAATTCCTCGATTCTGCTGGATCAAGTAGTAAATACACATACTCTCACTAACTTAATGTCAACTTTTGTAGTTTTACCACATCAATGATTACTATAATATTATTAGTCTACATTATTTCGCTTGCAGATAATTTCCAAAATATGATGGGCAGCGAACTTAGCATCGTGACCGTTCCATACTTCCCATATATGGACTTCGAGCCATGCAGAAATAATCCTGAAGGTTTGGTCAAGCTTAAGGACTCACTTGATGTCAGGATCCTTAGCACCTTGGTCACTAAGCTAAACTTCACGTAAGGAGCACTTGTTACCCTTAGTTATATATATAATAAATGAGGCACTAGCAAAGTAAATATACTTCCTCCATTACAATATTGATACTATATGCAATTAAATAATAATTACATAATTCCTGTATACCCGATGCATCAGGTATAAAATACACGCTGAACCATTACGCTCATTTGGTGAGGATAAGAATGGCAAGTTTACGGGGATGATCGGAAAGCTGCAGCAGGAGGAGACTGACCTGAGTACCATTGTTGCTCCTACATCAGGACGCCTCAGGGTGGTCGACTTCCTTCGGACATATCCCTCCGACCCGCTTGCACTCACCTCCCTCAAACCAGCCCCACTGCCTGCGGAGCTCTCCCTGGTCAGGCCGTTTGAAGGTGTGATCTTCACTTCAGATGAGTAATAACAAATATTTTCTGTATATATATATATATATATATATATATATATATATATATATATATATATATATATATATATATATATATAATAAGGGTACCCCCTCTGGTGTAATTGTAGGGACCTACAGCCTCAAAGAAGAAAATAAAGAGTATTCAGAGAAGACCTTGTAGATTCTCGCTGAATACTTTGATATTTTCCTCTCCTCTCCTCTCACCCCTATTTTTTTCTGTATTTTTTTTATTACATCGGAACAGGTTACAGAAAACACACACATATAACAGTCAATGTTCGAAGACCTCATCCAGCTCTTCGGAGGTTGGGTGCTTGCCCAAGAAACAACACGTATTTCCTCTCTGGACTGCAACACTGAGGCGCTGGAACAGGAAACTGGCCATTCTTGAGTCTTTAGTTTTAAAAATGAGTTCCTCACTCACCTTTAGGAATTTAAGTGCACATTTACCCCAGGAGCTCAGAGTCTCAGGGCCTATTGGCACGAACCTGTAACAAGAGTTACAAATCCACAAGGGCCGTGACGAGGATTTGAACCTACGTCCGAGAGCATGCCAGACGCTGCCTTAATCGACTGAGCTACAAGATGGTCAAAGAAATTGAAACCAGAAGTTGTACTGAACTTACTTGGATCACAATAGCGATTGTGATTTCTGTGTCTAATGAAGTAAGGGCGAAGAGGTAGAGGTAGAACAGTATTGAAGAGGTAGAACAGCCTATTCCAAAGCTCGAGTGCAAGGGGAAATTGTATAAAACCCTGGTTTATGTCTCAGAGAGGCTGCAGGATCCAAGTGAGTTCTGTAGAACATCTGGTTTCAATTCTTTTGACCATGTCATAGCTCAATCGATTAAGGCAGCGTCTAGGATGCTCTCGGAAGTAGATTCAAATCCTCGTCACAGCCCTTGTGGATTTGTTCATTTGATGCATCACGCTATTGTCATTTCTGTGTGTACTGTACAAATGATCTAAGTCCCTGTACTTGATAGTTTTCTGGGTCTCCCTGAAGGTGGCCGCCCTATCTCCCTCAACTGTACTGCGAGGTAGATATGTATACGCCAATATAGATGCACACGTTAAGTCCCACACGACCTGCTTACTATCCCTCCATGGCGTCTGGGCGTTTGTTACTGTTGTCAGGTCTGCACAACTGAGGTTCCCTTTGTGCTGGACACCCAGCTGTAGACAAACTTCTCTTGATGATTTCATTGACAGCTTCATGTCTGGCAATCGTTCTTGGTGACTTACGACAGATGAGACCATGGCTGCCGTATTGGTCCGCCTGTGCATAGCCCCAAATACACCAGTGTTTGGTGGAAATAGGGGCAGCAAGTCGCAGGGCAACACCATTACTTAGGTCCAGATGGTCTAGGCGGGTGCCTAAGGCAGATTTAGGGTCAGCCAACAGGAAGTCCCCGGCATGGGGAGCTTGCACAGCTAGGAGACGCGCTTTATCCTTCCCAGACGCTGCCTCCAGCATTGCTGTGGCAATATTGTCCACTATGGGGCTGTCCCATTTGGCCTGTTTGCAGTCGTTTGGGAAAGATGGTCGAAGGTAAGGGTTGGCAAGATTGTCCCACTGGGCTGGCTTCATCCGCGATCCAAGTGAGTTCTTGTATTCTGCCAGACGGCAAAGGAGAGGTATTCTGGTAGTATTTCATTCACTAATTCACCTGTAGCACTGGTCGAAGATAAGAAAGCCGGTAATGCTAACTGTGTCACCTTGCAAATACCTATACCCAAGAGTCTAACTGGGATTTGATTTTGTTTGTTGCCGCCGGAGGCGGCTAGTTTATTGTGCACCCCATACTCATCCGGTGAGCTGTAGCGCAAAAAACATTACAGAGGACACAAAAGGTCTTTATCAGACCTCATCTTAGATTATTACATAAACAATTTCATCTATCATTCACACCTTATAGTTACAATGTCAGCTAGTTACAGTGAAATGTAACTAATTGTAACTAAAAAATCTAACTGGAAGTGTTGCTCAGTCCCATTGGTCATCTTGCAGAGAGACGTTTAGCTCTTTCATGGCTATTGATTTTAGAAGCGCTTCATATTCTGGACTGTCGAAGGAGGGAGCACACCTTAGGAAATAAGTATAGTAGGCATCCGTAAATCCCGTGGGCTTACGGAGTTGTGATCTGGGTGTCTAGTTTTTGTAGTCTAGTTGGATGCGGCGACTACTCTGGCGGTGAAGGCCAACCCGATAATAACAGTCCCGACTGCAGCGAGCCCAGATAAATGCCAAAGCGGGTGCGTCTGACAGTGGCCGAGACCTCCTCTGAAGTCTGTTATCCTCCGCCTGCCTCTTCAATTCGTCCTTGAATTGCTGGAGTCCCTTCTGCACTTTGTATCTCCAGGCAGATCTGTCCGCAGCTGCTGCCTCCCAAGTGTTGATGTCGATGTTCATCTGCTTGAGGTCGCGTTTGCAGGCGTCTTTGAAACGCAGCTGAGGTCTTCCAGTGGTTCTCCTTCCTGATGTCACTTCTGCATACAAGAGGTCCTTCAGTATGTGGCCATCTTCCATGCGTGTGACGTGTCCCAGCCATCGTATGCGTCTCTGTTTCAGGAGAGTGAACATTGAAGGGACCCCTGTTCTGTCGAGTACTGTGTTGTTGGTGACATGATCTTTCCACTTGATGTCAACGATGCGTCTCAGGTTTTGCATGTGAAAGACATTGAGCCGTCGCTCTTGGCGAGATCACAGGGTCCTGGATTCCAAGCCGTAGAGAAGTGTACATACCAGACATGCCATATAGACTTGTGCCTTGTTGTGCACTGTCAGTGTGGCATTTTCCCAAACGCGCTCTGTGAGCCTGGCCAGTGTTGTTATGGCCTTCCCGATATGCCTCTTGAGCTCAGTGTCCAGGGAAAGGGTGTCTGAGATTGTGGAGCCCAGGTACACAAACTCGTGAACTGCCTCCAGCACATAGTCTGCTATGTTTATACAGGGGTAGCTCATTGACGTCTTGTCCCATCAACTGTGTCTTCTTCAGGTTGATTGTCAGGCCGAATTCGGAACAGGCTGCGGCAAAGCGGTTGAGTAGCTGCTGCAGGCCTTCTGCTGTGAGTGGTAATCGCTGCGTCGTCGACGAAGAGGAACTCGCTGAAAATTCGCATCTGTACTTTCGTCTTTGCTCGGAGTCTGGATAAATTATAGAGCTTTCCATCAGATCTTGTACGGAGATAGATGCCCACTGTGGTTGTTCCAAAGGCATTCTTGACAAGGATCACAAAGAAAATGCTGAACAGGGTTGGAGCAAGAACGCACCCCTGTATAACACCACAGTTGATGTTGAATGGTTTAGAATCTGAGCTATTGAGTTGTATCATGCTGAGTAGGGTGGGTGGGCAGCCAATTTTGGCCAAGATCTTGAAGAGTCCGTCCCTGCTCACGAGGTCGAAGGCCTTTGTAAGGTCAATGAAGGCGATACACAAGGCTTTCTCGGCTCTCTGCACTTTTCTTGAAGCTGTCTCAGGGAGAACACCATGTCAGTGGTCGACCTCTCTGCTCGGAAACCACACTGTGACTCAGGGTACACTCTTTCAGCAAGAATCTGAAGCCTGACCAAGACGACTCTGGCGAAGAGTTTGCCGACTATGCTGAGGAGGGAGATGCCGCGAAAGTTGTTGACATCGCTTCTGTCATCTTTATTTTTGTAGAGAGTGATGATGTTTGCATCTCTCATGTCTTGTGGCACCGAACCCTCCCTCCAGCACTGGCACAGATGTTCTTGAAGCTCAGTTTTAAGTGTTCCACGAAAGCACTTGAGAACATCAGGTGGAATCCCGGTTTTACCTGGGGGCCTTTCCTGAGGAAAGTGAATCCACTGCTTTCTCAACTTCTTCCACAGTCGGTTTAAGATCAAGTTCTTCCATGATGGGCAGGCACTCAATTGCATCCAAAGCCTCTACGCTGACCAAGTTCTCCCTGGAGTAGAGTTCGGAGTAATGTTCCACCCAGCGAATCATCTGTTGATCACGGTCTTTAATGATCTCTCCAGTGGCTGACTTCAGAGGAGTCGTCCTGTTTTGTGTAGGGCTTTTGCATGTTTGATCCCTTCGTACATGCCTCTTATGTTGCCGACAGTGGCCGCAGTCTGGATGCTGGAACAGAGTCGAAGCCAGTAATCGTTAGCACAGCGCCTCGCAGTTTGTTGAACTGTACTGCGGGCAGTACGGAGGGCCTGTAGGTTCCTTTCTTAGGGCATTTTCTTGTAGGATGAGAGAGCTTGTCTCTTTTCCTCTACGAGGGATAACAGTTACTCTGGACTAGCTTCGAACCAATCTGCTGACTTGTTCTGCCTCTAACCGAAGGTGAATATGGCAGTGTTGAAAATAGTGCCCCTGAGATGTGACCACCTCTCACTTGCGCTATCGCAGGGTGGTACAGGAAGGGCATTTACCAGCATATCAGTGAATTCCTCCACCTTGTGAAGGTCACGGGTCTTGTTTACGTTAATACGTGGTCTTCCCTCCTTCTTTGCTCTGTGGATTTTCCAAGAATGGAACTTTACTCTACATACGACGAGAGAGTGGTCGGTGTCACAATCTGCGTTTTGGAATCTGCGGGTCAGTTTGACCCGCAAACTGGGTCAAACCTGGATCTGGAGGTCAGTGTTAGTGCATAGGCGTTGATGAGGCTGACCATTCCTGCTGCTGTATGAAGCTGAAGTTTGATGATCTTTGCAGACCCCTCCGTGGGCGGTACTATCTACCCTAACAGCCTGTTCCTGATGGCAAAGCCAACGTCATGCTCCCTTACCTCTTCTGGTGGTTTGCCCTGCCAGAAGAAGGTAAAGTCCTTCTCCTGTATGCAGCCGGTCGCGGGCAGACGTGTCTCCTGCAGGGGCAACTATGTACATCTGGAGCCTGCATAGTTTATTGTTGATCACAGCTGTCGTGCAGGCGTCGTTCACTTCCAATAGATCTTCCGAGAGACCCGGTGTCATGATCCTTACATTCAATATGCCCAGTTTGAGAGCTGGGTGGCTTTGTTTTCTTTTGCCTGGTGCATGGTTGACGATCCGTTTATTGGATTGCGGCCTAAGCCCCACGCAACCAGTGGAGCAGGTGGACCGTGGTGGGACAGCACCTTATTGGCTGGGGGCTGCTCAGCTTGAGGCGGGCGGTAGTTGTCCTATGAAATCGGATGATTTCTCCCACCGACGGACGCAACCCCTGGCGCCTCACTCTACGCCAATTGAGAGGTAGGCTTGTCACTGGTAACTGTCGCTTCCCGTGTTGAACCATCGCTAAGGCGATGCTGGAATGTCCTCTCCAGGGCACAGGCCTGGACAGTAATTATGGAGAAACAGCTGTTGCCCATGCAGCAGATCCACCCTCTCCACGCCACTGATGTGATCCAAGGAAAGGGCAGACGCCGATACTCTTGGCACCAGTGTCGTCGCAGGAGGTCCCAGAATTTAGCTGTAAACAGCTGAAAACTGCCTTAGGGATTCCAACTACGAATTTTTCCTCGGGGTTGACTCCCGAAGCCTTTCCCATGAGTGGGTTTAACCGCAAGACAACAGAGGTTTGAATTCTGAGTTTTACTTTCCCTAGATGAGCTGCCTTCCCAGCCTAACGAGTCCCATCTGCCTGAAGCAACTGGTATTAAGGCGCCAGAGGCACGCCTTCGCCCCTTCTCCTGTTGGTAAAAGCAGTTCTGCCGTGCCTAGAGGCTAAGCCACACGTGCAGGCCAGGAGCTGGTTTTGGGTGTCAGAGGCTATTTGAGATGCACACCATCAGGGGCACTTTACAGGCTGTGGGAGCTTATCTCTCCAACCCTTCCCCCCCTGGCTATAACAACCCATGGAAATAGATAAGCCTGGGCAAAGCCAGGCACCTTGTGAGGAGATACAAAGCATCATGGGCATTCAAAGCCTCTATTCTTACCTCCATCTTCCTCAGCTCGTTCAGCTTTTTTTCAAGGAGAACCTCAATGGCGCTCGAGCCCAGAGGTGCCCTTAGCAGCACACTGGTTGGTGGGAGCGATCACTGGTGCTGCTGGCAACTCGGATCGTACTGCATCTATGATTGGTTGGCTAGATCAGATGATTTCACACTTTGATGGATTGAGGGTGAGTCCTAACTCCTCTACCCAAGATTTCACTAGCTGTAGATTCTCTAAAAGAGAATCCTGTGTTCCTGCCAGGGTGCCATCGTCCTGGAAACAGATGTTGAGTTCGCTGGTCATCCTGCTTGTGCAACCATGCAGAAAAGGAAAGGGGCAAGTGGGTCTCCCTGCTGGACGCCTTCTGTGGAAACAACTTCATGTTCCCCAAATAACAGTGTCGAGTCCCTACTATGCCCTACTGAAACGAAGGAAAGTAGACCAGGAAAGTGTATGCTAACTGGTTCGCCCTATATCTATATATACCTAGCATAACAGGCCAGGAATGTAAAGATAATAAACGGGTTTCGGTAATACACTTCCCTTATAGTAGACATAGTTGCTTGTCGATAACAGAAGCACTTTACTTCCGTAACACAGCTATCCAAGGGAGAATTAGGAGCTGTTCTGCTCCAGCGACCTGTTGATAAAATTAACACTGGCTGACACTGAGGCCTCCCTCCCACTGCAACCCATTCTCGCACTTGCTTAGTCAATATCTTGCTTTTTAATAAGTGCATATGTGACATACTAATTTATTGTGAATATATGAGTTTTCCTTGAAAAGATGAGTAGAAAACCACTACCTAACCTAATCTTCTTAGTATGTTAAGATATTACAATAAGTACTGAACCTATACCTATATTGATAGGTATGATAAGGAGCCGGTCGGCCGAGCGGACAGCACGCTGGACTTGTGATCCTGTGGTCCTGGGTTCGATCCCAGGCGCCGGCGAGAAACAATGGGCAGAGTTTCTTTCACCCTATGCCCTGTTACCTAGCAGTAAAATAGGTACCTGGGTGTTAGTCAGCTGTCACGGGCTGCTTCCTGGGGGTGGAGGCCTGGTCGAGGACCGGGCCGCGGGGACACTAAAGCCCCGAAATTATCTCAAGATAACCTCAAGATATTACAGTTTATAAAAAATAATAAAAGAAAACTAAAATATTTAAATAAATTGTAAAGTAACTCAGGATATTGCTAAATTTTGTATAAAATCTCTATTGTTTAATAAAACTGAGAGAAAAAGTTAGTTCTTTGAAAAAAATGTGGCTTGGAATATGTCACATATGTACTTATTTAAAGCAAAATAGTGACTATAAGCAATATGTCACATATGTGCAGGAGCAGGTTGCCCACTGATGCCCTGGCTCTCTTGTCCAGATGTCAAGAAGTAGTAGATGGGTTACATTTACTCTATTTTGGTACTAATAATTAAATTAATTCAAGTGAGGTGTTTTTATGATTATTACTGCCCCAAGACTGCTGTATTCAGAATGTTCTCCATAGAATTAACTGGTGAATTAATAGCGACATTTGGCAATAACTTCCCGTTTTTTTATTGACGGAAATTTCCACTGTCTTACATTGTATATATGAATAACACTATTTCTAAGGTTAATTTGTTATTTACACAACAGCAGCAATATGATCTGCATACTGTATTTAATATTAGTAAATGATGTCGGGTTTTACGACATAATTCCCTGGGGGGCTGCTCACGGGTCGAAATCCTATTTAGAACAGATGGACACCGATACTCCTCCTTCGAATTATTAGATTAATTTGATGTTAGTAATTAGTAATCACACATTTGTGTGTCAGTTTGTACAGGACGGATGTCACGTACTCGAGTTGCAAGGGTTGGAAGTCTTTGACATTTTTATTCCCTGCTAGCTGTTGGGAGGCTAAAATTTAAGCCTAATTACATTTAATTTTACCCAGAGGACTGAATGTGATCAAGTACTACAGTCAAGTATGATTCAGGGACTGCAGTGGGAACTGTGACATTAGTTATATTAACTTGAAACTTGTTCAGATAACTGGTCAGTGATATATATAAACACAGAGGCCCATGGAATAAATCTTAATTAAATAATAAATGTATCAAAATCAGTCGTTGGATTTGGATAGTCAATCAAGCTCCTTTGTGCTTATTTGCTGTAGCTTATTTGGCTGACAAATTTAATTTAATTTAGTTAGTAGATTCACAGGAATGAATAGTCAATAATTAAAGTCAAGTATGGTTCTGAGACTTAAGTAGGTTCAGTGACATTGGTCACAGTGACTTGTAGCTTGTTTAGGCTACTGTTCACTGATTTGCTACTGAAGCCTCATGAACTCATATTCAGATTTAAATGATGATATTAAGATCAACCTCTGTAGTTATTGTCAGCTGTAATCTCCTTAGTACAATGATACTGGAGTTGTACCAATCAGTACAATATACCAAATATACCAATAAAGGAATATTTGGTATATACCAATAGCAAACAGTATCAGTACCCAATAATCAGCTGACAAATTTAGATTTCTATTGGTATTGTTAATCTGCAGGCATAGGCCTTCTCATGCTTAATACTAGGCCTGTGAGTAATTTGCCTCCTGCAGAATTTAGCATGATTATGTCCTGATATTTAGTTGGGCTACCGATAAATTGGTGGTAGTAGTCTGTACCTACAAGGATACCGAAGTCGGTGAGGTGATCAGACGACTTAATTTTATCTGCCAATTTTATTCCTCTATTTCTCTGGAATTTGGCAGTAGCTCCCAGATCTTGTACATGTAGGTCGGCTGGAATTGTGTCCATCAAATTGGCTTGTACTTGACATTCGTGGCTACCTAATCATACTGATGGTTGTACCACCTACTAGACTTGAGATCCTGTATCTGCTAGAATCCTTGAAATACTGTATATCGTCTGGGTTATAGGCTTTAATTGTAGTTTATCTGACAACCTTTTAGTGACAAATGTTCTCTGGAACCCTTGGTCAAACACCCCAGGGTATGGATCAGGGCCCTCTTGTTCTGGATGGTAATGTGTGCAGTAGGCAAAGTCGCATTACTTTTGGACTTTGCTGATTGGACACTGGTTATCTGTCGCACCTTGCAGTACTGTACTGTGGTGGAAATGCTATCTTCTACCTTGGTTCTGGAATACGTTAATTTCGTATGTTTACACAGTGCTGCATGGTGCTTACCTCTTCTACATCTGTCACAGGTGAATAGTTGGATCTCACAATAGTCTATATTGTGTGATTTGAGACACCTTGCGGATTTCCCCAATTCCTGGAGTCGCTGAATACTAGTATCTCTCTCTGAATAGTTGGTGCAAAGGTATGTTGAATGTTTCTTTTTGCAGAACAAACATGTCCCCCAAGCCTACTGCACGCTTGGAAGTTACCGGATTGGGTGAACTAGTAACAGTATCCTTTGAGGATTCCGCGGCATCAGTGACCACACTGCCAGATTTAATCCAACTTGGTATGAACGTAATTGGTTTACGTTTGTTTGGGGTATTTGTTTTACGCTTTAATTTACTATTATTTTTTACTTCTAAAGGCTCGCAAGCCTTTAAATTCTTCATTTCCACGTCATTTGTCTGTGACATAATGCAAACCGTCAGAGATGTCTTGTACTGTCCGGATGGCGTGACGTTGAAGTGTGTATAAAAGTTTGAAAGATGAAAAGGTTTGAACTCACTTGAAAATGGGTAGTTTTCGTTGAAAAAGACCCAAAAAAATTATATCTCCCTTTCTATTTAGGCTGCAGTACTGAAACTTGGACCAATTGCAGCCCCTTTCATATACAACTACTCAAAAAATGTTGGATGACATTGAACAACTTTTCGGAAACCATATTAGAGCCCCCTTCAATTGTTGCTCTCAACATATATATATATATATATATATATATATATATATATATATATATATATATATATATATATATATATATATATATATATATATATATATATATATATATATATATATATATATATATATATTAGTATATTTTGGTAGCAGTCTTTCCTGTAGACATATATTATTAAATATGACCGAAAAAGTAAGATTAATAATTCTAACACGAATTTTCTCAATCTTTCGTACATTTGTTTTCACAGTTGGAGGTAATTCAAAAATCAATTCTCCAAAATTCATTGTTATTTCTAGTCTGACGCGACACTTGAGCGCGTTTCGTAAAACTTATTACATTTTCAAAGACTTTAGTTAACATATACACAACTGAATAGAACTTACTGAATAGAATAGAACATCTCCGATTTTGTTTATATCTACATTTGAGTCCACCTCACTCATATCCACCTAACTCAAATGTAGATATAAACAAAATCGGAGATGTTCTATTCTATTCAGTAAGTTCTATTCAGTTGTGTATATGTTAACTAAAGTCTTTGAAAATGTAATAAGTTTTACGAAACGTGCTCAAGTGTCGCGTCAGAATAGAAATAAACATGAATTTTGGAGAATTGATTTTTGAATTACCTCCAACAGTGAAAAGAAATATACGAAAGATTGAGAAAATTCGTGTTAGAATTATTAATCATACTTTTTCGGTCATATTTAATATTATATATATATATATATATATATATATATATATATATATATATATATATATATATATATATATATATATATATATATATATATATATATATTAGTATATTTTGGTAGCAGTCTTTCTTGTAGACATATATTATTAAATATGACCGAAAAAGTAAGATTAATAATTCTAACACGAATTTTCTCAATCTTTCGTACATTTCTTTTCACTGTTGGAGGTAAATCAAAAATCAATTCTCCAAAATTCATTTTTATTTCTAGTCTGACGCGACACGAGCGCGTTTCGTAAAACTTATTACATTTTCAAAGACTTTAGTTCACAAATACACAACTGAATAGAACTTACGCATCTCCGATTATATATCTACCTTTGAGTGAGGTGGAAGGGGTGATGTGGCATTAACACAAGACAGAACAAGATGTGGCATTAATAGGGTATTAATTTCATCAACACAAGACAGAACAAGATGGTATTAATAGGGTATTAATTTCATCAACACAAGACAGAACACGAAACAATGGATATTGAATAGAAGTGTTTGTAGAAAGCCTATTGGTCCATATTTCTTGATGCTTCTATATTGGAGCGGAGTCTTGAGGTGGGTAGAATATAGTTGTGCAATAATTGGCTGTTGATTGCTGGTGTTGACTTCTTGATGTGTAGTGCCTCGCAAACGTCAAGCCGCCTGCTATCGCTGTATCTATCGATGATTTCTGTGTTGTTTACTAGGATTTCTCTGGCGATGGTTTGGTTGTGGGAAGAGATTATATGTTCCTTAATGGAGCCCTGTTGCTTATGCATCGTTAAACGCCTAGAAAGAGATGTTGTTGTCTTGCCTATATACTGGGTTTTTTGGAGCTTACAGTCCCCAAGAGGGCATTTGAAGGCATAGACGACGTTAGTCTCTTTTAAAGCGTTCTGTTTTGTGTCTGGAAGAATTTCTGAATTTTGGAGAATTGATTTTTGATTTACCTCCAACAGTGAAAAGAAATGTACGAAAGATTGAGAAAATTCGTGTTAGAATTATTAATCTTACTTTTTCGGTCATATTTAATAATATATATATATATATATATATATATATATATATATATATATATATATATATATATATATAGGTTATATATATATATATATATATATATATATATATATATATATATATATATATATAGGTTATATATATATATATATATATAGGTTATATATATATATATATATATATATATATATATATATATATATATATATATATATATATATATATATATATATATATATATATATATATATATATATATATATATATATATATATATATATATATATATATATATATATATATATATATATATATTGTGTTCCTCACGTGTGCCCCAAAGAATGAGGTGATTTGGTAAAATGCTATGCCCAAGATTACTATCCGAGTGCCGGCGGTGGGGTGGTTCAAATAGCCTCGGCTATCACCTCATTATGTCCGGTCGTGATGGTCAAGTGGATTAAGGCGTCTTGTACATACCAGTTGCGTTGCTCCTGGGAGTATGGGTTCGAGTCACTTCTGGGGTGTGAGTTTTCAGTTGCATATTGTCCTGGGGACCATTCAGGCTTGTTCGCATATACTATATATATATATATATACGGGCTACCGGGGAGGGAGGACGCGTGGAGGAGGCTCTGTTGTTTACTGAGCCATTACGTAGGGACATCCTGACGTGACCGTGCCTAGCCTTCACAGAGTGCTGTGTGAATGTCCTGGGAAGGTGCAGGAGTGGAGGAAGGTGCCCAGAGTGGACCATCTCAACAAAAACGGATGAAAACAGGTGGGTGTGCAGTGTATGGAATACAACGGCAGTGAGGGCCACGCTGGCGCCCTCTAGGCCTCCCACGGCTAAGGTGTGGGGGAGGAGGGGGTGTTGTTGTTCGGTCTGGCAAGGGGGGGGGGTCACCCATGTGCCACCCAGTGTTTATAGAAATACGTTTGGGAAAGAAAAATGAAAATAAAAATCAGCAATCATGGTCAGAGCTAATAGAGCTCACAGTGTGTCGGATTACAAGTGTATGATTCATTCACCATTGTGCAGTGATATACAAGAAAATTATACCAGTGTTTAAGTGTCACCCAGACCCCCCCCCCCCCCCCCCTCAAGCTGAGCGAGGCCCGGTCACCCACCACCTCCTCCCCGCCCGCCTGCCTGACCGCACCGCAGTACCTCCTGCCATCCCACCACCCAGCCCACCCTGCGCCTGGGTGTCTCCCACCCACCTATTCACCGCCCTCACTGTGCTTGTGGCAGGGATGTGCTACCCTCCATGCACCCAGATATGGCACAGGTCACAGCAGGCATTCAGGTTCCTCCCAAAAGGGAGGGAGACACAAGTACTCATAGGAGTGGTGAGAGTGAGGGACAGCTAGCCACCCCTCCTGCCACCACCCGTGTCCACCCCTGCCGCCACCACCCCTGTCATCCCTCCCACGCCGGCCGCCTGGGGGATGGAGGGGACTCCACCAACTAACCAGGAACCCCTCAGCCAAGAACAGGGTCCTGGGAACAGTGCACCCAGACGTGCAACCAGAGGACCCAGACTCAGAGGAACGTGTCGGGTGTGTGACGAATCACACAGCCTTAGAAACGATGGAACCCTACGTCAACACAACGGCTGTGAGGGTTCATGGACGGAACCTGTAGAGAGAGAAGGCCCACAGGTCCCCCCGGCACCCCCACACATCCCAGCAAACTTCATGTCATCAGATGACCTCCTGGGGGCCATCAAAGCATCCACCACCAGAACTCTTCCCCACATTCCTAAAGCAGCGCGCCCATTTGCAGCAGGGAAATATACAGACCTTTTAAGGAAAGTAAATGAACGGTCTGAAAATCTTAATGCTGCAGCCACCATCAAAGCATGGCATAATTTGCTCCTGTTTGGCAATATTTGCTTAGGCGTACCTGCAAGAGGAGGCAAGTCGCTAGCCTCATCAGTCACTAGGGCAATAAATAATTTCCCCAGAGCTGACAACTTGATCCCCATCCCTCCTCAACGCAAAAACCGTCGTGGCAGACCCATGAGTTCCAATGACAATTTTAAACTAGGAACACAAGTGACCAAAAAAATTGAAGAGGGCAACACAGTAGGGGCAATTAGGTTACTTACCAGCGAGACACAATCGCCCCTAGAAATACCGCTACCGCCAACTCGCTGAGAGAGAAGCACCCTCCTAGAGTACCATGGGAACCCACTGCTCAGGACACAAATGTCCCAGACATGGGACCTCTATTCCTCCAAGCGTCAGAGGTATACAAAGCCATCATGTAATTTCCGCCAGGCTCGGCAGGAGGATACACTGGAGTAAGACCTCAGCACCTCAAGGAGATGGTAAACCCAGTTCTCGGAGAAGTTGCCGAGACACTATTGTCAGAGGCACGAAGTTTGTCAACGACTGCCTCTCTGGGTTGATCCCAGATACAATTAAACCATTTTCCTTTGGAGCATCCCTTTGTGCCCTCAAGAAGAAAGATGGTGGAGTCAGACCCATTGCCATGGGTAACACACTTCGGCGCCTTGTTGCTAGGGCAGCTGTCAGAAAAATTAGCATAGACGCTGCGACGATGCTTCGACCCCATCAACTAGGTTTTGGTGTTCCCCATGGCTGTGAAGCAGCAGCTCATGCAGCACGAGCCTATATCAAGCACCTCCCAGAAAATAAGGCATTAATTAAATTAGACTTTAAAAATGCCTTCAACCAGGTAAAAAGGGATGTGGTACTGGAAGCAGTTCGAACAAGCTTTCCTTCTCTACTCCCCTTCGTCTCAGCAGGGTACAGTAGGGAATCGACGCTGCTGTTTGGGGAACATGAAGTTGTTTCTGCAGAAGGTGTCCTGCAGGGAGACCCACTTGCCCCTTTTCTTTTTTGCATGGCTGTTAAAGAGGTCACAAGCAGGTTGACCAGCGAACTCAACATCTGGTTTCTGGACGATGGCACCCTGGCAGGGACACAGGAGTCCCTGCTAGAAGATCTACAGCTGGTGAAATCTAAGGGAGAGGAGTTAGGACTCACCCTAAACCCATTAAAGTGTGAAATCATCTCATCTAGCCAACCAACCATAGATGCAGTGCGAACCATATTGCCAGGAGCCCAAGTGATCGCTCCCATCGACAGTGTGCTGCTAGGGGCACCTCTGGGCTCGAGCGCCATTGAGGTAGTCCTCGAAGAAAAGCTGAACGACCTGAGGAGGATGGAGGGAAGAATAGGGGCTTTGGACGCCCACGATGCTTTGTACCTTCTCACAAGGTGCCTGGCTTTGCCCAGACTGACCTATTTCCTAAGGTGTGCTCCCTCCTTCGACAGCCCAAAATTAACAGAATATGACACACTCCTAAGGTCAATAACCGTGAAAGTGTTAAACCTCTCCTTGCAAGATGACCAATGGGACCAAGCAACGCTCCCAGTTAGACTCGGGGGAATAGGTACTCGCAAGGCGACACAGTTAGCATTGCCAGCATTCTTATCTTCGACCAGTGCAACAGGTGAATTAGTTAAGGAAATACTACCGGAACACCTAAGAGACTCCATTGGGATTCATGATCCCAAATTCGCGGAAGGAGCCGGTCAGTGGGACACTCTCGTCAACTCTCATCCTCGACCGACTTTTCCAAATGACTGCAAACAGTCCAAATGGGATAGCCCCATAGTGGAGAACATCGCCACATCATTGCTGGAGGCAGCTTCCAGGAAGGACAAAGCGCGTCTTCTAGCTGTGCATGCGCCCCATGCCGGGGACTTCCTGTTGGCAGTCCCTAATTCCGCCTTGGGCACCCGCCTGGACCAGCGGACCCTAAGTTTGGTGTTGCTCTGCGCCTTGCCGCCCCAATCTCCACCGAGCACCGGTGTATTTGCGGCCATGCACGGGCAGACCAATACGGCAGCCATGGTCTCATCTGTCGTAAGACACAGGGAAAGATTGCCAGACATGAAGCAGTCAATGACATCATCAAGAGAAGTTTGGCTTCAGCTGGATGCCCAGCACAAAGGGAACCTCAGTTGTGCAGACCTGACAACAGCCAAAAACGCCCAGATGGAGTCACCCTGCAGCCGTGGAGGGAAGGTAAACAGGTCGTGTGGGACTACACGTGTGCATCCACATTGGCTGATACCTATCTACCTTACAGCGCAGCTGAGGGAGGCGGGGCGGCCACCTTCAGGGAGACCCAGAAAACTAACAAGTACAGGGACCTAGAACGTTGTTACAGGTTCGTGCCAATAGGCTCTGAGACTCTGGGCGCCTGGGGTAAATGTGCACTTACGTTCCTGTAGGAGCTGGGCGAGGAACTCATTGGGAAGACTAGAGACCCAAGAGCGGCCAGTTTTATGTTTCAGCGCCTCAGTATCGCTGTTCAGAGGGGAAATGCGTGCTGTATCTTGGGTACGCACCCGACCCCCGAGGAGCTGGACGAGGTCTTCGAACACTGATTGGTATATTGTTGTATAAGTGTGTGTTTTCTGTAAACTGTAGCATTGCAATAAAATCATATAAAAAAAAATAAAAAAAATAATAGGGGTGGTAGGAGAGGAAAAGATTAAAGTATTCAGTGAGAATCCACAAGGTCTTCTCTGAACACTATTTATTTTCTTCTTCGAGGATGTGGGTCCCTTTAATTAAACCAGTGGTGGTACCCCTAAAAATATATATATATATATATATATATATATATATATATATATATATATATATATATATATATATATATTTTGTGACGGTAACGCGTTGGTGTTTGGCTGTTTCAAAAGCTAGGGGTATGGCCTCGTCACATACAGAAACAAAAAAGAGAAAATCTGGAACTTCGTCTGTGGTAAGGTAATGGGAAGACACACAAAACACAAGTAAATTTAACAATGAGATTTTAATTACGTTAGAAAAGCAAAACATGAATAAAATGGACATAAAATTCGTATATAAAATCAATCAATCAAAATAATAAGAATAATCAAATGGCAAAATGAAAAGTTACGTTAAGACAAGTGAGTAATAACAAGTGAACAATATACAATGCAAAATATGGGTGCAGGAATATTGGCTTTAAGCTGCCACCTCTCTTAGTACACGTAAGCCAGAGCTTAGTCTACCAACGAGACGTGTTAACTTGTTTAAAGCACTGGATATTCTGAGGTCTGCAGGTCGTGGTGGCCCCAGACATCAGGTAGTGTGGCGGTGGAGGAGCAGGTGCGACTGACCACCAGCCAATCAGCGATGAGCAGGCGACGGACAGGTAGTTTGGTGGTTCGAGTGGCGGAGGCGGAGCAGGTGTTTCTGGTGCTGAATACGTTTGCTCTCTGGCAAACCTTGGAGTTGTACTTGTTGGATATTTCTTCCATATTAGTTGTATAGGGATGTATAGCGACGAACTTAGGAGGGAAGAGCAGGCTCAATCTCATGAAGGAGATTATCTTCACAATATATATATATATATATATATATATATATATATATATATATTTATATATTTATATATATTTAGATATATATATATATATATATATATATATATATATATATATATATTAGTATATTTTGATAGCAGTCATTCCTGTAGACGTATATTATTATATATGACCGAAAAAGTAAGATTAACAATTCTAACACGAATTTTCTCTGTTTCTTATATTTCTTTTCACTGTTGATGGTAACTGAAAAATCAATTCTCCAAAATTCATTTTTATTTCTAGTCTGATGCGACACTTGAACGCGTTTCGTAAAACTTATTACATTTTCAAAGACATTAGTTTACACACACACAACTATAAATGAGCAGAGTTCAAACAGCTTCGATTTTATACCTTAATTTGGGTGAGGTCATATGTTACAACAGTTTTGGATGAGGTGAACAAAACTTTCAACACAGGATAGAACACGAAACAATGGGTATTGAAGGTAAGAATGGAAGTAATAGCAGAGGGCCTATTGGCCCATATTTCTTGATGCTTCTATATTGGAGCGGAGTCTTGAAGTGGGTAGAATATAGTTGTGAATTAAGTGGCTCTTCATTGCTGGAGATGACTTCATGATGTGTAGTGCCTCGCAGATGACAAGCCGCCTGCTATCGCTGTATCTATCGATGATTTCTGTGTTGTTTGCTAAGATTTCTCTGGTGATGGTTTGGTTGTGGGAAGAGATTATATGTTCCTTAATGGAGCCCTGTTGCTTATGCATCGTTAATCGCCTGGAAAAAGATGTTGTTGTCTTGCCTATATACTGAGTTTTTTGAGGCTTAGAGTCCCCAAGAGGGCATTTGAAGGCATAGACGGCGTTGGTCTCTTTTAAAGCGTTCTGCTTTGTGTCTGGAAAGTTTCTCATGAGTAGGCTGGTGTATTTTTTGGTTTTATAGTTAATCGTCAGTTGTATCTTCTGATTTTTGTCTGTAGGGATAACGTTCCAATTAACAATATCTTTCAGGACCCTTTCCTCCGTTTTATGAGCTGTGGAAAAGAAGTTCCTATAAAATAGTCTAATAGGGGGTATAGGTGTCGTGTTAGTTGTCTCTTCAGAGGTTGCATGGAGTTAAACTTTCCTTCTTATGATGTCTTCAACGAAACCATTGGAGAAGCCGTTTTTGACCAGGACCTGCCTTACCCTACAGAGTTCTTCGTCGACTTGCTTCCATCCTGAGCTGTGGCTGAGAGCACGGTCGACATAAGCGTTAACAACACTCCTCTTGTACCTGTTTGGGCAGTCACTGTTGGCATTTAGGCACATTCCTATGTTTGTTTCCTTAGTGTAGACTGCAGTGTGGAAACCTCCGCTCCTTTCCATGACTGTTACATCTAGAAAGGGCAGCTTCCCATCATTCTCCATCTCGTAAGTGAAATGCAACACAGAATTCCGCTCAAATGCCTCCTTCAGCTCATGCAGATGTCTGACATCAGGTACCTGTGTAAAAATGTCGTCAACATACCTGCAGTATATGCCGGTTTCAAGTTCATGTCGACTAAGATTTTTTGCTCGATGGTACCCATGTAGAAGTTCGACAACAGGACACCTAGGGGAGAACCCATGGCGACCCCATCTACTTGCTTATACATGTGCCCATCCGGGCTCAAGAAGGGTACCTCTTTAGTACAAGCTTGGAGTAGTTTCCTTAGAATATTCCAAATATTCCAGTGCTGAGGAGATGTCGGTCTGTGAGGATGTCGAGGTGTTGTTCAATGCGGGCTCGTCGAAGACATCATAAGAAGGAAAGTGAAACGCCATGCAACCTCTGAAGAGACAACTAACACAACACCTATACCCCCTATTAGACTATTTTACAGGAACTTCTTTTCCACAGCTCATAAAACGGAGGAAAGGGTCCTGAAAGATATTGTTAATAGAAACGTTATCCCTACAGACAAAAATCAGAGGATACAACTGACGATTTACTATGAAACCAGAAAAACGGCCAGCCTACTCATGAGAAACTCTCCAGACACAAAACTGAACGCTTTAAAAGAGACTAACGTCGTCTACGCCTTCAAATGCCCACTTGGGGACTGTCAGCTCCAAAAAACCCAGTAGATAGGCAAGACAACAACATCTCTTTCTAGGCGTTTAACGATGCATAGGCAACAGGGCTCCATTAAGGAACATATAATCTCTTCCCACAACCAAACCATCGCCAGAGAAATCCTAGTAAACAACACAGAAATCTTCGATAGATACAGCGATAGCAGGCGGCTTGACGTTTGCGAGGCACTACACATCAAGAAGTCAACACCAGCAATCAACAGCCAATTATTGCACAACTATATTCTACCCACCTCAAGACTCCGCTCCAATATAGAAGCATCAAGAAATATGGACCAATAGGCTTTCTACAAACACTTCTATTCAATATCCATTGTTTCGTGTTCTGTCTTGTGTTGATGAAATTAATACCCTATTAATACCACATTTTGTTCTGTCTTGTGTTAATGCCACATCACCCCTTCCACCTCACTCAAATGTAGATATAAAATCGGAGATACGTAAGTTCTATTCAGTTGTGTATTTGTGAACTAAAGTCTTTGAAAATGTAATAAGTTTTACGAAACGCGCCCGTGTCGCGTCAGACTAGAAATAAAAATGAATTTTGGAGAATTGATTTTTGATTTACCTCCAACAGTGAAGCGTAATGTATGAAAGATTGAGAAAATTCGTGTTAGAATTATTAATCTTACTTTTTCGGTCATATTTAATAATATATGTCTACAGGAAAGACTGCTACCAAAATATACTAATATATATATATATATATATATATATATATATATATATATATATATATATATATATATATATATATATATATATATATATATATATATATATATATATATGTATATATATATATATATATATATATATATATATATATATATATATATATACATATATATATATATATATATATATATAAATATATATATATATATATATATATATATATATATATATATATATATATATTTTTTTTTTTTTTTTTTTTTTTTTGACAATAGGGAAGGGAGTACCACCTCTGGCTGGAAGAAGGGGGACCCATAGCCTCGGAGGAAACCACACATAACGCATTGGAGGGAATGTAGGTCCCCTCCAATACAGTTTCTGTGTGCTTTTCTCCTACCACCCCCTTCCCTTTTTTATATATATATATATATATATATATATATATATATATATATATATATATATATATATATATATATATATATATATATATTTATATATTATTAAATATGACCGAAAAAGTAAGATTAATAATTCTAACACGAATTTTCTCAATCGTTCGTACATTTCTTTTTACTGCTGGTGGTAATTCAAAAATCAATTCTCCAAAATTCATTTTTATTTCTAGTTTGACGCGACACTTGAGCGCGTTTCGTAAAACTTATTACATTTTCAAAGACTTTAGTTTACACACACACAACTATAACCTGCAAACACTAAACAGAGTTTAAACAGCTTTCATTTTATACCTGCATTTGGGTGAGGTGATATGTTACAACAGTTTTGGATGTGGGGAAAACAAACTTTCAACACAAGACAGAACACGAAACAATGGGTATAATATTTTGTAAGTTAAATGGAAGAATGGAGGTAACTGCAAAGGGCCTATTGGCCCATATTTCTTGATGCTTCTATAATGGTGCGGAGTCTTGAAGTGGGTAGAATATAGTTGTGCATTAATTAACTGTTGATTGCTGGTGTCGACTTCTTAATGTGTAGTGCCTCGCAAATATCAAGCCGCCTGTTATCGCTGTATCTATAAATGATTTCCGTGTTTTTTGTTAAGGCTTCTCTGGTGATGGCCTGGTTGTGGGAAGAGATTATATGTACATTAAGAACTATGTACATTCTTTGGGCGAATTCTTTCACTGCATATATTATTATAATATGTACTATGTACATATTATAATAATATATGCAGTGAAAGAATTCGCCCAAAGAATGTGTTATGTTTACCATATTTCTCTGGGTTTGAGAATATTTTCAAGGCCTTGAAATTCTTTAATATACATGTAATGTTTAGCTACGAACATACTGTTGGTAAGCTATTAGTTAGGAACAGCCCTCGTAGTGATAATTGTGTCATTTATAAAATACCTTGTAACGACTGTAATAAGTTCTATGTTGGGCAAACATCTAAAGATTTGAAATGTAGAGTTTCGCAACATAAATACTCTGTAAAACATGGCCAATTGTCAAATGCTTTGTTTGTTCATCTGTCTGAAGATGCTCACTAAATTGACTGGGAGATGGCTTCTTCAATAACAAATTGTAAAAGCACCTATAACAGAAACATAATTGAATCTGCTTTGATACAGATCACTAAAGAAAGTAATTTCCCCCTCAGGCTGCTCAGAAAGTTAATTAGGTCCCGAAGCGAATTTTGGTTGTGGGAGATTCCCAGGTGAGGTATTTAGACAGAACGTTTTGTGCCAGAGATAGGGGGGAACAGATTAAGGGTTTGCTATCCGGGAGCTGGAATTGGTGGTATTGTTGGAAACATGAATGATATTATGACGGAAATAGGAACAAACCCATTATTTGTATTAGTGCAGGGGTAATGATGTTGGACGAGTTAGGAGTGAGGAACTAATACAGAGATTCAGGACAGCCATTGAATTAGTTAGGAGCAAGGGAGGAATCCTGATCATATGTGGCATTCTTCCAAGAAAGGGAGTGGGTAATGAATGGATGTCGAGGGCACTTGGTGTCAATTGCCAGCTGGAAAGATATTGCAAATCAAATGCAATATCTTTCATAGACAACTGGGAACACTTCTATGGTAGAAATGAAATGTATGCTCGTGATGGGGTGCATCTATCCAGGGCTGGGGTTGTTGCTGTTGCGAACTCGTTGGAAGAAGTGGTTAGAGGTGTTTGTTTGGGTTGAAACTGTTAGTAGATAGTGGTATGGGAATTGATTTGGAGGAAGGAGGTAATAAAAGTATGTGTTCGTCGGAGAAACAAATTGGCAAAATGATCAGGGAAAGAGAAGGTCCGCAAAATAACAATTCACTTAGGGTATATTACATTAACAGTAGAAGTCTAAGAAATAAAATTAACGAATTAAATGCTCTTGTCTGCACAGAAAAAATAGATATTATTGCACTTACCGAAACGTGGATGAATGTAGAAAATAGAGAACTATTAGCTGAATATCAAATAAATGGATTTAAACTATTTCACACAGATCGATATATTAGACGAGGAGGGGGAGTAGCCATATATGTTAGGGACAATTTGAAATGTAGTCTCAAAGAGAGAATCAAAACTGAGCCACACACAGAAACTATTTGGACAGAATTAAACGAAAAAGCAAATAATATTATAATAGGAGTTATATATAGGCCACCATATTTAGACAGAATGGAAGCAAAGCACCTATGGGATGAAATATCTAGAGCATCTAGATCTAACAGTATTTATGTCATGGGTGACTTTAATTTTAGTAGAATAAACTGGTTGAACAAAACAGGGAATAGTGAAGCAGAAGATTTTCTAGAATTAATTGACGATTGCTTTCTTACGCAACACATTAAGGAACCAACGCAGGAAAATAATATTTTAGATTTAGTATTAACTAACAGGGAAACACAAATTAATGACATCGAAATAGGGAGTGAGCTAGGGAACAGTGATCACAAAGAAATCAGATTTAGCATAGAATGGAACAGACCTGTAGGAGAAAATTCTGTTAAAGTACCAGATTTTCGAAAAACTGATTTTAATAGCCTAAGAAATTTTTTGGGTCAAATAGATTGGAAAGTCTTGGGTATGGGGTGTGGGCCGGTCTTGGAGCGAGACATGAACCCAGCGATAGGAGACGTAAAAGGGGATTTCGATGTGGATTTAATATATAACTTATTTAAGAATATTCTAAACAAAGCACAGGAACGTAGTATACCATACAAATTGAATAGATCAAATACTAATGACCCAAAGTGGATAACAAAGAATTTGAAGAACCTTACAGGTAAAAAGAGAGCTTGGTACAAAAGGATTAAGAATGGGGAAGTCAGTTTAAAACAGGAATTCATACAACTGGTTAGAAATGTTAAAAAAGAGATTAGGGAAGCAAAACGAAACTATGAAGTTCGCATAGCAGAGCAAGCAAAGTCAAATCCTAAAGGTTTTTTTCAGTTATATCGAACTAAGACTAGGGAAAGGATAGGTCCATTAAAAACTGAGACAGGTCAAATAACTGATAATGACAAGGAGATGAGTAGTATTTTTAACAAATATTTTGTATCTGTATTTACTAAAGAGGAAATTAACAATATGCCTTCAGCCGAACAAGTCTATGTGGGTGGGGATGAGGACAGGTTGACTAGTTTAGCAGTTACCAGGGAGGATGTAATTAAACAGTTAGTAAAACTAAAACCAAACAAATCCCCAGGGCCGGATGAAGGGGGCTTAAAGAATGCAAAGAGGAGCTTTCGGAGCCACTGTCTACCATATTTAATAAATCAATAGAGTTAGGCAGAGTGCCAGAGTCATGGAAGGTAGCTAATGAGGTACCAATTTTTAAGAAAGGAAATAGATCACTTGCGTCAAACTATCGGCCAATTAGCTTAACGTCTATTGTCGGAAAGTTACTTGAATCAATAATTGCAAATGCAATTCGTCTTCATCTTGAAAAACATAAATTAATAAATGAGTCGCAACATGGCTTTACAAATGGCCATTCATGTTTAACAAATTTGCTAACTTTTTATTCTAGCATAGTTGAGGCAGTTGATAGTGGTAAGGATTGTGATGTTGTGTACCTTGACTTTAGCAAAGCTTTTGATACAGTGCCACATGAAAGACTAATTAAAAAAATAGAAGCTCATGGTATTGGGGGGTGCTATATTAAGTTGGATTAGGGCATGCTATTCCAAAGGAAACAGAGAGTTAGTATAAATGGGGTTAAGTCAGAGTGGGATAATGTTGTTAGTGGAGTACCTCAGGGCTCTGTCCCGGGACCTCTGTTGTTTATAATATATATAAATGATTTAGATTCAGGTCTGAGTAGCAACATCTGCAAATTTGCAGATGATACAAAAATCGGTAGGGAAATCAACACGAAAGAAGACTCGCTATCACTTCAAGTTGATCTAAATAGGGTTTTAAAATGGTCAAAAGACTGGCAGATGCAGTTTAATGCTAATAAATGTAAAGTTTTGAGGCTAGGTAATGATGATAGAGTTACAAGATATGAGCTAGATGGTGTTGAGATTGCGAAGTCGGATTGCAAAAGGGATCTGGGAGTTATGATAAGTAAGAATTTAAAACAAAAGGATCAATGCATGAATGTTCGTAATAAGGCGAATAGGACACTGGGATTTATTAATCGAAGCGTTAGTAACAAGACACCTGGTGTGGTTCTTCAGCTATATCTTGCTCTGGTTAGTCCCCATTTAGATTATGCAGTTCAATTTTGGTCGCCATACTATAGAATGGATATAAATTCACTTGAACGTGTCCAGCGTAGGATGACTGTTAATTCCCCAAATTAGAAATCTTTCATATGAAGAAAGATTAATAAAGCTTAAATTGCATTCACTGGAAAGACGAAGAGTTAGGGGGGGACATGATAGAAGTTTACAAGTGGATGAATGGACATAACAAAGGGGATATTAATAGGGTATTAAAAGTATCAACTCAAGACAGAATACGAAACAATGGGTATAAATTGGATAAGTTTAGATTTAGGAAAGACTTGGGTAAATACTGGTTCGGTAACAGGGTCGATGATTTGTAGAACCAAATACCCTGTAACCTGGTGGAGGTGGGGTCCCTCGATTGTTTCAAGCGCGGGTTGGACATGTATATGGGTGGAATTGGGTGGTTATAGATAGGAGCTGCCTCGTATGGGCCAATAGGCCTTCTGCAGTTACCTTTGTTCTTATGTTCTTAATTTGAACATTAGCAGTGGTCTATATAACTTAGAATCATTTTTAATAGATCAATTAAAGGGCGATTTAAGGAGGATCATTGGAACAGATTTGTCTCACTAATTCATTGTATTTATTTACTATTTTATGCTATAATTATCTATGTGTTGGCCTGTATGTGGTTGCTGCATCAGATGGGCTAATGGGCTGCATCAGACGGGCCAATAGGCCGTCTGATGCAGCCCACCTGATGCTGATGCTGATGCAGGCCGTCTGCAGTGTCCACGTATTGTACCTCACCTCGCTCCACCATTCTCTCCTGCCTAGTTATGTCCAGTACTCGATCTGTAAAAATCACTCCTTCTGAAGATGTATTAATATATGAAAGTACTTAATGAAATTCCTGTTTAATTTTTCCTCCGTGGTCTGACATTGTCACTTATATATATGTATATATATATATATATATATATATATATATATATATATATATATATATATATATATATATATATATATATATATATATATATATATATATATATTAATAAATGTGACCGAAAAAGTAAGATTAATAATTCTATAACACGAATTTTCGCAATGGTTCTTACATTTTTCTTCGCTGTTGATGGTAACTGAAAAATCAATTCTCCGAAATTCATTTTTATTTCTAGTCTGACACGACACTTGAGCGCGTTTCGTAAAACTTATTACATTTTCAAAGACTTTAGTTTACACACACACAACTATAACTGAATAGAGCTTAAACATCTTCGATTTTTTATACCTGCATTTGGGTGAGGTGATATGTTACAACAGTTTTGGATGAGGTGAAAACAATCTTTCAACACATGACAGAACACGAAACAATGGGTATAATATTTTGTAAGTTAAAGGGAAGAATGGAAGTAACTGCAAAGGGCCTATTGGCCCATATTTCTTGATGCTTCTATATCGGTGCGGAGTCTTGAAGTGGGTTGAATATAGTTGTGCATTAATTGGCTGTTGATTGCTGGTGTAACCAGCCATCAACACCACCAATAATAAATACAGACATTTAAAGTACAACATTGTGGTGGAGAACATGAGCACTGAGAGGTGCTGCGCACACAGTGGGAACTACACACTGAGACGCTCCACACACTGTGGTACATATACACTGAGACGCTCCACACACTGTGGTACACACACACTGAGACGCTCCACACACTGTGGCACATTCACACTGAGACGCTCCACACACTGTGGTACACACACACTGAGACGCTCCACACACTGTGGTACATACACCGAGAGCTTGCTTTTGGCTTTAACAGTGTTCCTGACAGAAGAATATATTCTAGTTGTTAAGTCAGCCTTAACCCATAGACGACAGTTTACCTCAATTCATGTATAATGGATCTTCCTACATCAGTCTGCCGTACAGCTATATCCATTTTTCAATAGAAGATGACATTTTTACATTTCGATGGATATTATTACCCATTATTAATATAATCCTGTTAAATATACATTAGAACAAGAACCTTGTTCTAATGTATATTTATATTTTGAACCTTGCATATATAAATTAGAACAAGCGGCATCATCGTATTCAAACTAATTTGTAAATATATATATTTTCCATAGAATTAATGGTGTCCGATATAATTTATTATCAAATATTTATAATATTGTTTAAATTCTATAACAAGCAATTTAATCACATTTAATCACAATTTTTTTTTAAAGATTTCAAGACTATATGGCAAAATTTTAATTTAATTAATATGAATTCTTTATATCTAATGAAATTTGTGTTTACATATTACATTTTTCTTCCTTATCATTCTCTATACTTTAAATTTTTATTTAAAAGGAAGGGAGATGTAACATACAATTGTTTACGCATATTTTTTTAATGGCGAATATTGCTGGGTGGAGACATGTCTATAAGTGTAAATTATATATACAGTCTAAGACTATGCCAGTCAAAATTGTTTACTGTGCTTCACATCTGGATATTTGTGGTCCGCTCTGTGCCTCTATCCGTAACAAAAGAAACAGGAATACCGAAAGTTCACAATTAATCTATTGGTCCATAGATGTAATTAACTTGGAATAATGAGAAGTAAATTCGTACAGGAGAGCTGTGGGTGGCGCTGCTGGTGAGCGTGGGGGCGTGGAGCGTGTGCCTGTGGCTGCTGCAGCGGGCGTGGCAGTGGGTGGCTGGTGGGCGTCGGGTGGAGCTCACCACCGCCCTCCTGTATGGCTGGGGCGCCCTCCTTAACGACCCTCCCAGAGACCCCTCCGTCAGTGTCTCTGGAAGAGTAATTATTAATGTTCTCTTACTTTACCTCGCTCCCTTCTCTTCAGCAAGGGAATTGGCAACTGTTACAGCCACTTGAACTCGAGCGAGAGGACGTTTAACACAATAAATAATGCAATATCCATAACACTGTTCAAATTTAATTCTTCTTAATTATAAACCATAAATATAATTTCCCTAGGAACAAATATTAACGATAGTATGATCTGAAATCAAGGAGAAATTATTAGCACATCATATTAATGGATGTAATTACAAAGTTAAAACAAGTTTAACTCGGTGTACATATACTGAGTTTATTTCTGTCCTGGACTATGTTCAGGACTGAAGTATACTTGTTGGTGGTTCAGTAAGCGATTGTGCCGGCCTTAATAACCCTCTAGATGCTGATGAGCATTATGTCCCACACCAATCAACCACATACGGCCTTTTTGATTGTTTATAAATGTACAGCTTGTCATAGTGATACCCGTTTGGCCATCAATTTGTTTATTTACATACATTAGTGAAGCATTTATCCAAACATAGACACCAATGAATATTTACGATAGATATCAGCTTGTGTGCTAACTGTATGTAAGCCACTTGGAAGCGAGTTAAGTTGTGTGTTACCTTACACTTGCAGTTACTGGTGGGTTGGTGGTTGGTGTTCTGCCTCATCATCACCACAGGATACAACTCCTCCCTTGTCGCTCACCTCACAGTTGAAGGGACGACGCGGCCTCTGGACACCTTCGAGGATCTGGTTCAAAAGCCCTGGAAATGGGCAGTCGATCCTTGGCTCTACAAAGGAGCAACTCTGGAGTACTTTGCAAAACATTCATCTCCTGTAGTCAAGAAGATATATAATAACATGGAGGTATGAAAATCAATCAATTTTGCTAATAGTTTTTACAATCATTAACTAATGTAATTTGGTAAGAATTTACAAAGTATTGTAAAAATTTAAAACATCTAATAGCATGCATATGGTATATGGAAATAACACAAGCATAAAATATATACAAATATGCGTCATTTATACTTGCAAATATATGGTCAGTCCCATCCAAAGTTGTCCTGAACTAGGGACCTTCTTATCTCCTTATATAAAGCGTTGTTTATTACTTATTTTAATTTATAAAATCAACGTGTGAACACCGTGTGTGTATTCATCATAATGAATACATATGTGGTTTCCGTCAGATGCTGGAAGCGAAGGAGGCGCTGCAGAAGGTAAAGTCAGGCAGCTTCTCACTCATCGACCACAAAAACTACATACAGGTGTTGGTGGCCTCCTACTACACCGACTCAAAAGGCTACACTCCTTTCTACATCAGCGACAAGGGAATAACCGTAATAGCAGTCTTTGGTTGGGGAGTCAGGCAAGTATTTTCAAACGCCATCAATATTTGCAATGTATGTAAGGGAAATATTAAGTACCTTGTCTCAAAGAGAATAATATGCAATGATGTAAATTTTCATATTGTGCAGTATTGTGTACTTACATACACAGTACAACTTTGTATACTTACATAGCACAGTGCGACATTGTGTACCTACATAGCACAATGCAGCATGTTGTATTTACAAATATATTGATGTAACATGTTGTATTTATATATATATTAGTGCAACATGGTATACTTACAGATTATAGTGCAACATGGTGTACTTACATAATAAAGTGCAACATGGTTAACGTACAAAATATAGTGCAACATGGTGTACTTACATAATAAAGTGCAACATGGTTAACGTACAAAATATAGTGCAACATGGTGTACTTACATAATATAGTGCAACATGGTTAACGTACAAAATATAGTGCAACATGGTGTACTTACATAATAAAGTGCAACATGGTTAACGTACAAAATATAGTGCAACATGGTGTACTTACATAATATAGTGCAACATGGTGTACTTACATAATAAAGTGCAACATGGTTAACGTACAAAATATAGTGCAACATGGTGTACTTACATAATATAGTGCAACATGGTGTACTTACATAATATAGTGCAACATGGTTTGTAATTGAGTACTACACAAGCACTCAATATATGTTGCACATATATTATAGTGCAACATGGTATACTTACATAATATTCAAATTCAAATTCAAAATTCCAATTCAAAATTCAAATTCAAATTCAAATTTTTATTCAGGTAAAAGTACATACATAGAAGATGAGTTGCAAACATAAAGTTGGATTTCCATATAGAACTAGTACATACAATACCTAAAGCCACTAATACGCATAGCATTTCGGGCAAAACAATTACTGTAACAATTTAGTGTGTTACGGAATCAACGCCGTTGCTGGAGTGTGGAGTGGCGATTTCGGCGCCATCTATGGACCTGCACTCCAACTCCCAGGTACTAGGTGAGATGCAAACAACGCCATCTGTTGGCGGTAGGGTGGCGTCCGTGAAAGGTTCCTGTTTCATATCTCAGTTAAGGGGTGAGGTCGATGATGATGAAAACTTCTGCCAGGGTTTTAGCCACCCCTGTATGTGATTATTTGAGACCCCTGTCAGCTTGTCGCTGAAGCCCTCTGCCAGTGTTTCTGGAGAGCAGATGTGGGGACATCGTCATGATACTTTGTGTGGACTGGCCCATGTTGAGGAGGGTGAACTCGACGGTATTACCATTGAGTGTGGACGACGTGTACATGGACGTAGTGGACTTGCCGGGATTTGATGAACACTGCAGGTCTATTGAGTGTCCTAAATGAAAGTGACAGTGTAAATAGGTGTTGTAATACTTAGAGATATAATATATATATATATATATATATATATATATATATATATATATATATATATATATATATATATATATATATATATATATATATATGTCGTACCTAGTAGCCAGAACGCACTTCTCAGCCTACTATGCAAGGCCCGATTTGCCTAATAAGCCAAGTTTTCACGAATTAATTGTTTTTCGACTACCTAACCTACCTAACCTAACCTAACCTAACTTTTTCGGCTACCTAACCTAACCTAACCTATAAAGATAGGTTAGGTTAGGTTTGGTAGGGTTGGTTAGGTTCGGTCATATATCTACGTTAATTTTAACTCCAATAACACAAAATTGACCTCATACAAAATTAAATGGGTAGCTTTATCATTTCATAAGAAAAAAAATTAGAGAAAATATATTATTTCTGTAAAACTTGGCTTATTAGGCAAATCGGGCCTTGCATAGTAGGCTGAGAAGTGCGTTCTGGCTACTAGGTACGATATATATATATATATATATATATATATATATATATATATATATATATATATATATATATATATATATATATATATATATATATATATATATATATATGTCGTACCTAGTTGCCAGAACGCACTTCTCAGCCTACTATGCAAGGCCCGATTTGCCTAATAAGCCAAGTTTTCATGAATTAATTGTTTTTCGACTACCTAACCTACCTAACCTAACCTAACCTACCTTTTTCGGTTACCTAACCTAACCTAACCTATAAAGATAGGTTAGGTAGGGTTGGTTAGGTTTGGTCATATATCTACGTTAATTTAAACTCCAATAAAAAAAATTGACCTCATACATAATGAAATGGGTAGATTTATCATTTCATAAGAAAAAAGTTAGAGAAAATATATTAATTCAGGAAAACTTGGCTTATTAGGCAAATCGGGCCTTGCATAGTAGGCTGACAAGTGCATTCTGGCTATTAGGTACGACATATATATATATATATATATATATATGTCGTACCTAGTAGCCAGAACTCACTTCTCAGCCTACTATTCAAGGCCCGATTTGCCTAATAAGCCAAGTTTTCCTGAATTAATTTATTTACTATAATTTTTTTCTTATGAAATGATAAAGCTACCCTTTTCACTATGTATGAGGTCAATTTTTTTTATTGGAGTTAAAATTAACGTAGATATATGACCGAACCTAACCAACCCTACCTAACCTAACCTAACCTATATATATAGGTAAGGTTAGGTTAGGTAGCAAAAAAAAAGCTAGGTTAGGTTAGGTTAGGTAGGTTAGGTAGACGAAAAAACATTAATTCATGAAAACTTGGCTTATTAGGCAAATCGGGCCTTGCACTGTAGGCTGAGAAGTGAGTTCTGGCTACTAGGTACGACATATATATATATATATATATATATATATATATATATATATATATATATATATATATATATATATATATATATATATATATATACATATATATATATGTATGTATATATATGTATATATACATATATATATATATATATATGTATGTATATATATGTATATATATATATATATATATATATATATATATATATATATATATATATATATATATTATTTATAATTTCAGTACACAAAAAGGGTTACAACATTGATAACACGCAAGGTAGAAGGCTACTTGTCACAAGTTGTCGAGTTCCTCCAGCTTCTCAGATGGCAAACAGAAAACATTGATGCAGTGTGCATTCCCTCTCTGGATTGACACACTAAGGTGCCTATATATATATATATATATATATATATACATATATACATATATATATATATATATATATATATATATATATATACATATATACATACATATATATATATATACATATATATATACGATATACATGGGTTGATACAAAAATAATAATGCAAAAAGGTGCTTAAAGGTTATGGATCTCTTGAAGAACACAACAATGGGAAACATTGATGAATGTCACAGACGGGTTCGATCATTGTTGCAAGTCAAACACTTCTTCGAATTCCTCTGAAGTTGGACTAGTGCCCAAGACGCAACAGGCATTTCCCCTCTGAATCGCAACACTGAGGCGCTGGAACAAGAAACTTTTTGCTCTCTGGTCTTTTGTAGCGCTGATCAATTTGTCCCCCAATTCCTTCAGGAACTTCAATGTACATTTTCCCCACGAACCGAGGGTCTCCGAGCCGATCGGAACAAAGCTGTAGCAGTGTGCTAGACCTTTGTATTTAATAATTTTCTGCGATTCCCTGAAAGAAGCAGCACCACCGCTTTCACGTGTGCTGTAGTGGAGGTAGGTACTGGCCAGTGTGGCAGCGCACGTGTAGTCCCATACCACTTGCTTACCATCCTTCCAAGGTAGCAAGGTGACCCCATCAGGGCGCTTCTGAGGGTCGTTAGGTCTGGATAAGTGTGGTTCTCTTTGTGCCGGGCAGCGGGCTGTGGCGAGGCTCCTCTTGATGATGTCGTTGACTTCTTCATGTCTTGCAATTTTACCCTGTGATTTACGACATACCAGACCATGACGACCATATTGGTCTGCCATCGCAGTTCCGCAGATGCACCTATGTTCGGTGAGGATGGGGGCGGCAAGGCGAAGGGCAACTCCAATGCGGAGAGCGTCATGACTGAGGCGAGTTCCCAGGGCTGCATTGGGCACAGCAAATAAAAAATCCCCGGCGTGGGGTGCTGTTACCGCTAGGAGGCGGGCTTTGTTTTCAGCATCAGCGTTGTCAATCATTGCTGTGACAGTCTTTTCCATTATGGGGCTATCCCAGTGGGCCTGCTTGTGGTCTTTTGGGACTTGTGGTCGGGGTTGAGGGTGTGCAATGGTGTCCCATTGTCTGGCTGCTTCGATGAACGTTTGATCATGAGTTCCCGCTGTCTCTCTCATACGCTCTGGTAGGATCTGCCCTACCAATTCGTTGGCTGCTGTACATGAGGATAAGAATGCTGGAAGTGCTACCTCAGTTGCCTTTCGTATGCCTATCCCTCCAAATCTCACTGGTAGTGTTGCTTGGTCCCACTGACTGTCATCTAAATCTAGGTTGAGCGCCTTCCTGAATATTGACCTGAGGAGCTCATCATATTGATTTAGAAGTGGGTTGCCAAAAGTTGGTGCACACCTTAAGAAGTATGTTAGCCTGGGCAGGGTAAGGCACTTTGTGAGAAGGTAGAGGGCATCGTGGGAGTCCAAGTCCCCAATTCTCTCTTCCATCCTCTTTAGGTCTCTAAACTTTTCGTCAAGGACTGCAGCAATGGCATTGTGGGCCAGAGGTGCTCCGAGTAGTGTGCTGTCGGTAGGTTTAACGACTGAGGCTTCTGGTAGAACTGATTTCACTGCTCTAATGATTACTTCACTAGATGCAATAATTTCGCACTTGGAGGGGCTAAGAACGAGACCCATGGACTCCCCCCGTGTCTTCACCAGCTGTAAGTCTTCTAGCAGGGAATCTTGTGTGCCTGCCAGAGTGCCATCATCCAGGAACCAGATGTTGAGCTCGCTGGCCAGTCTGGTTGTAATTTCTCGAACCGCTATGCAAAAGAGGAACGGTGCAAGTGGGTCACCCTGTTGAATTCCCTCTGCCGAGGTGACTTCATGTTTGCCAAACAGGAGGGTTGAGTCTTTGCTGTAGCCTGCTGACACAAACGGGAGAATGCTTGGGCAATGTTCCTGGACTGCAGTGAGGATTGCTTCCCTTTTGACCGAGTTGAAAGCGTTTTTAAAATCTAATTTTACTACTGCCTGGTCTTCAGTAAGAGAGCTAATGTAGGCTCGTGCAGCATGAGCCGCTGCTTCACAGCCTTGGGGGACTCCAAACCCCAGCTGGTTGGGTTGCAGCATGGTGGCTGCTTCCGTTCGGATACTTCTGACAGCAGCCCTTGCAACTAGGCGGCGAAGGGTATTACCAACGGCAATGGGTCTGATTCCTCCCCCCTTCTTTTTGAGGGCACATAGGGATGCACCAAAGAAGAATGGTTTGATTTCATCAGGGATTAACCCGGCGAGGCAGTTGTTGACAAACGTTGTGATTTCTGTCAGGAGCGCTTCTGCAGCTGGGCCAAGAACAGGGTTCACCATTTCCTTCACATGTTGAGGTCTTACCCCTGTGTAGCCTCCTATATATATATATATATATATATATATATATATATATATATATATATACATATATATATATATGTATGTATATATATATATATATATATATATATATATATATATATATATATATATATTATATATATATATATATATATTATATATATATATATATATATATATATATATATGTCGTACCTAATAGCCAGAACGCAATTCTCAGCCTACTATTCAAGGCCCGATTTGCCTAATAAGCCAAGTTTTCATGAATTAATGTTTTTTCGTCTACCTAACCTACCTAACCTAACCTAACCTAGCTTTTTTTGGCTACCTAACCTAACCTTACCTATAAATATAGGTTAGGTTAGGTTAGGTAGGGTTGGTTAGGTTCGGTCATATATCTACGTTAATTTTAACTCCAATAAAAAAAAATTGACCTCATACATAGAGAAAAGGGTTGCTTTATCATTTCATAAGAAAAAAATTATAGTAAATATATTAATTCAGGAAAACTTGGCTTATTAGGCAAATCGGGCCTTGAATAGTAGGCTGAGAAGTGAGTTCTGGCTACTAGGTACGACATATATATATATATATATATATATATATATATATATATATATATATATATATATATATATATATATATATGTCGTACCTAGTAGCCAGAACTCACTTCTCAGCCTACTATGCAAGGCCTGATTTGCCTAATAATCCTAGTTTTCATGAATTAATGTTTTTTCGACAACCTAACCTACCTAACCTAACCTAACCTAACGTTTTCGGCTACCTAACCTAACCTAACCTATAAAGATAGGTTAGGTTAGGTTAGGTAGGGTTGGTTAGGTTCGGTCATATATCTACGTTAATTTTAACTCCAATTAAAAAAAATTGACCTCATACATAATGAAATGGGTAGCTTTATCATTTCATAAGAAAAAAATTAGAGAAAATATAATAATTCAGTAAAACTTGGCTTATTAGGCAAATCGGGCCTCGCATAGTAGGCTGAGAAGTGAGTTCTGGCTACTAGGTACGACATATATATATATATATATATATATGTCGTACCTAGTAGCCAGAACGCACTTCTCAGCCTACTATGCAAGGCCCGATTTGCCTAATAAGCCAAGTTTTCATGAATTAATTGTTTTTCGACTACCTAACCTACCTAACCTAACCTAACCTAACTTTTTCGGCTACCTAACCTAACCTATAAAGATAGGTTAGGTTAGGTTAGGTAGGGTTGGTTAGGTTCGGTCATATATCTACGTTAATTTTAACTCCAATTAAAAAAAATTTACTTCATATATAATGAAATGGATAGCTTTATCATTTCATAAGAAAAAAATTAGAGAAAATATATTAATTCAGGAAAACTTGGCTTATTAGGCAAATCGGGCCTTGCATAGTAGGCTGAGAAGTGCGTTCTGGCTACTAGGTACGACATATATATATATATATATATATATATATATATATATATATATATATATATATATATATATATCGTACCTAGTAGCCAGAACTCACTTTTTGGCCTACTATTCAAGGCCCGATTTGCCTAATAAGCCAAGTTTTCCTGAATTAATATGTTTTTTCTAATTTTTTTCTTATGAAATGATAAAGCTACCCATTTCATTATGTATGAGGTCAATTTTTTTATTGGAGTTAAAATTAACGTAGATATATGACCAAACCTAACCAACCCTACCTAACCTAACCTAACCTATCTTTATAGGTTAGGTTTGGTTAGGTAGCCGAAAAAGTTAGGTTAGGTTAGGTTAGGTAGGTTAGGTAGTCGAAAAACAATTAATTCATGAAAACTTGGCTTAATAGGCAAATCGGGCCTTGCATAGTAGGCTGAGAAGTGCGTTCTGGCTATTAGGTACGACATATATATATATATATATATATATATATATATATATATATATATATATATATATATATATATATATATATATATATATATATATATATATATATGTTTCATTGAATATGACCGCATATTCTGTATTTATTATTTTCTGGTTTAGGGCTTCTATCCCTCTAACTATTTTCTTAGCATCAGGGCTTAATTGAAATAGGAGTTCTCCAAAACTCATTTTCGTACTTTTAAGGTGAAGAAAAGAAGTGATTTACTATAGAGTGTATTACACTTATTTGTATAATTTGCACGACGTTTCGAACCTCCATGGTTCATTCTCAAGTGAACAGATCTTACAATACTAGTTGATTTTATACCCGCATTAGGTCAGGTGATAATACAATGAAGGTGAAAATATGGGGGGATACATAAGGGATAAACATAGGGGCTGCAGAACGCTTATTGGCCCATACGTGGCATCTCCTATCTAAACACAAAGATTAATCCAGTGTAATTGGCCTGTTATGTTGGACATTGTCTTCTGTGTTGGCATCGATATGTTCTTGTCTTGTCCTTACTCTCATGGTGGGTAGAGTAAATAGTTCCGTGATTTGGGTGTTCATGGTAGGTCGCTCTATTCTTATGTGAATTGCCTCAAGAATTTGTAATCTTCTTGAATCTTGGGTTTTGTCTATTATGCAAGTATTCTTGTTCAACATTTCTCTTGTTAGAGTAATGTCATGAGCTTGTCTCATGTGATTCCTAGGGGCACCAGATTGAAGATGGCATGTCAAACGCCTCGTCAGCTTGGTCGACGTCATACCTATGTACTTACATTGAAGGTTACATCCTTCGTGGGGGCAAGTGTACATGTATACAACGCTTGACTGCTGTAGAGGGTTCTCCGTCGGCTTCGGGCTGTTTTTGATAAGGAGTTCGGAAGTCTTCTTGGTTTTGTAGAATATTATCAGGTTTATGTTTTGGTTAGGAGAAGTGCTTTTTACTCCTTTACGGATTATTTCTTTCATTATTCTTTCCTCTTTTTTATGTTCACTGTGCATGGTTGATTTGTAATATAATTTTATTGGGGGTGTTGTGGTTTCCGTTCTAGGTTCTGAATTATACCAACGGTCCAAGTGTCTTCTTATAGCAGCGTTTATTTCCGCGTTGCTATATCCGTTGTTCACCAATACCTGAGTTACTCTTTCAAACTCTCTACTCACGTTGCTCCATTCAGAGCAGTGGGTAAGCGCTCGACGAATATAAGCATTGAGAACACTGGCTTTGTATCTTTGGGGGCACTCACTTCTACCGTTCAGGCATAATCCTATGTTGGTGGGCTTGGTATATACGTTGGTGCTTAAAGAGGTTCCTGTTTTTGTTATTAGTACATCCAAGAATGGCAGACTGTTATTTTCACTATTTTCATGTGTAAATCGGAGTACTGACTCTCTCTCTAGGTGTCTTTTTAGGTCAATTAGTTCATCTGAGTCTTTTACTATTACGAATATGTCATCTACATAACGGCAGTATACAGTTGGTTTTTGTCTGCTACTGAAGACCCTATCTTCGATGGTTCCCATATAAAAATTAGCAAATAAAACTCCTAAGGGGGAGCCCATTGCTACTCCGTCTATTTGTAAATACATGTCTCCTTGTGGACTGATGAAAGGGGCTTCCTTTGTACATGCTTCGAGAAGACTTTTCAAGTGTGGCTCAAGTATGTCTAATTTGAGGGTGCTCTCGTCTCTGTATACTCTGTCCAGTATCATTCCTATGGTTGTGTCGACTGGGACGTTGGTAAAAAGGGATTCAACGTCCAGGGAAGCGATGATTCCATCGGGCTGGGTAGATTTGATCAATTCTAGGAAATCTGCTGATGATTGTAGACTAAACTTACTTGGAGTGTATGGAGTTAGGAGTTCATTGAGTTTGTTTGCCAGGTGATAAGTTGGGGTTGGTATTTGGCTGATTATAGGGCGTAGTGGGTTACCTGGTTTATGCGTCTTAACATTGCCGTAGGCATATCCTAAGCCATAGTCGCCTTGAAGTTTATTGAAATGCACACTACCTTTCTTTGCGTTGATTGCTGTAATTGTTTTGTTTACTTTCCGCTTAAGGTCTTCTACGGGGTTCCTCGTGATTCGTTGAAATTTGGAGTCGTCACTTAGGATGTCGCTAATTTTGTTCATGTATTCATGGGTAGGAATCAATACATATGCTGCTGTTTTGTCGGCTTTTCTTATTGTTACGTCTTTCAGATTTTTTAGTTGTTTCGCTGCTTCTTTGAGTCGTGGGGTTAAGATTGTAGATGAATATGTTCCTCGTTTTTTCCCTGCTTCTGCAAGTAGTTCAGCTTGAAGTGTGTCAGTGGTGATGACTTTTTTGTTGTCTTCTAGCTTATGGATATCGTCCAGAAGCATTTCGATTTCCAGGCGTTTTTGATGCATCTTTGGTTTAGATAAGAATTGACAATTTAGACCAAGATTTAAGAGGTCTCGTTGGTCCTGGGTAAGATCATAAGAAGTCAGGTTAAAGTAGCCATCTTTAGGACGAGGGATTTTTAGCTGTCCACCGTTTAGGGATGTTAACTTACGGAGTGTCTTTGTTTCTACAAGAGTTTTATGTTGTTGTTTCAGGTTAAAAAGTTCACTGTTGATGGTTTGCTTGAGTTGGATAGGGATGTCGTACTGGGTCCATTTGTTTAACAGATGCTCCGCCTGCTCTATAAAGGTTTGGCTCTATAAAGGCAATTTCAATTAAGCCCAGATGCTAAGAAAATAGTTAGAGGGATAGAAGCCCTAAACCAGAAAATAATAAATACAGAATATGCGGTCATATTCAATGAAACATGTTTGAAAGAAAACCTGCTGCCAGTATACACCAATATAAACCCACATGACCCAGCAGTCCGCAATACAGAGTTTACCTATAGGTATAGGCAAGAGCTCATTCGACATCAACTAAACAAGAAGAAGGAAGCCCTCCAAACCTTTATAGAGCAGGCGGAGCATCTGTTAAACAAATGGACCCAGTACGACATCCCTATCCAACTCAAGCAAACCATCAACAGTGAACTTTTTAACCTGAAACAACAACATAAAACTCTTGTAGAAACAAAGACACTCCGTAAGTTAACATCCCTAAACGGTGGACAGCTAAAAATCCCTCGTCCTAAAGATGGCTACTTTAACCTGACTTCTTATGATCTTACCCAGGACCAACGAGACCTCTTAAATCTTGGTCTAAATTGTCAATTCTTATCTAAACCAAAGATGCATCAAAAACGCCTGGAAATCGAAATGCTTCTGGACGATATCCATAAGCTAGAAGACAACAAAAAAGTCATCACCACTGACACACTTCAAGCTGAACTACTTGCAGAAGCAGGGAAAAAACGAGGAACATATTCATCTACAATCTTAACCCCACGACTCAAAGAAGCAGCGAAACAACTAAAAAATCTGAAAGACGTAACAATAAGAAAAGCCGACAAAACAGCAGCATATGTATTGATTCCTACCCATGAATACATGAACAAAATTAGCGACATCCTAAGTGACGACTCCAAATTTCAACGAATCACGAGGAACCCCGTAGAAGACCTTAAGCGGAAAGTAAACAAAACAATTACAGCAATCAACGCAAAGAAAGGTAGTGTGCATTTCAATAAACTTCAAGGCGACTATGGCTTAGGATATGCCTACGGCAATGTTAAGACGCATAAACCAGGTAACCCACTACGCCCTATAATCAGCCAAATACCAACCCCAACTTATCACCTGGCAAACAAACTCAATGAACTCCTAACTCCATACACTCCAAGTAAGTTTAGTCTACAATCATCAGCAGATTTCCTAGAATTGATCAAATCTACCCAGCCCGATGGAATCATCGCTTCCCTGGACGTTGAATCCCTTTTTACCAACGTCCCAGTCGACACAACCATAGGAATGATACTGGACAGAGTATACAGAGACGAGAGCACCCCCAAATTAGACATACTTGAGCCACACTTGAAAAGTCTTCTCGAAGCATGTACAAAGGAAGCCCCTTTCATCAGTCCACAAGGAGACATGTATTTACAAATAGACGGAGTAGCAATGGGCTCCCCCTTAGGAGTTTTATTTGCTAATTTTTATATGGGAACCATCGAAGATAGGGTCTTCAGTAGCAGACAAAAACCAACTGTATACTGCCGTTATGTAGATGACATATTCGTAATAGTAAAAGACTCAGATGAACTAATTGACCTAAAAAGACACCTAGAGAGAGAGTCAGTACTCCGATT
The DNA here is from genome assembly GCF_040958095.1 of Procambarus clarkii. NCBI lineage: Eukaryota > Metazoa > Arthropoda > Malacostraca > Decapoda > Cambaridae > Procambarus > Procambarus clarkii. The sequence goes on along the minus strand of NC_091181.1, from coordinate 11,075,923 downwards.
TACACATGAAAATAGTGAAAATAACAGTCTGCCATTCTTGGATGTACTAATAACAAAAACAGGAACCTCTTTAAGCACCAACGTATATACCAAGCCCACCAACATAGGATTATGCCTGAACGGTAGAAGTGAGTGCCCCCAAAGATACAAAGCCAGTGTTCTCAATGCTTATATTCGTCGAGCGCTTACCCACTGCTCTGAATGGAGCAACGTGAGTAGAGAGTTTGAAAGAGTAACTCAGGTATTGGTGAACAACGGATATAGCAACGCGGAAATAAACGCTGCTATAAGAAGACACTTGGACCGTTGGTATAATTCAGAACCTAGAACAGAAACCACAACACCCCCAATAAAATTATATTACAAATCAACCATGCACAGTGAACATATAAAAGAGGAAAGAATAATGAAAGAAATAATCCGTAAAGGAGTAAAAAGCACTACTCCTAACCAAAACATAAACCTGATAATATTCTACAAAACCAAGAAGACTTCCGAACTCCTTATCAAAAACAGCCCGAAGCCGACGGAGAACCCTCTACAGCAGTCAAGCGTTGTATACATGTACACTTGCCCCCACGAAGGATGTAACCTTCAATGTAAGTACATAGGTATGACGTCGACCAAGCTGACGAGGCGTTTGACATGCCATCTTCAATCTGGTGCCCCTAGGAATCACATGAGACAAGCCCATGACATTACTCTAACAAGAGAAATGTTGAACAAGAATACTTGCATAATAGACAAAACCCAAGATTCAAGAAGATTACAAATTCTTGAGGCAATTCACATAAGAATAGAGCGACCTACCATGAACACCCAAATCACGGAACTATTTACTCTACCCACCATGAGAGTAAGGACAAGACAAGAACATATCGATGCCAACACAGAAGACAATGTCCAACATAACAGGCCAATTACACTGGATTAATCTTTGTGTTTAGATAGGAGATGCCTCGTATGGGCCAATAAGCCTTCTGCAGCCCCTATGTTTATCCCTTATGTATCCCCCCATGTTTTCACCTTCATTGCATTATCACCTGACCTAATGCGGGTATAAAATCAACTAGTATTGTAAGATCTGTTCACTTGAGAATGAACCATGGAGGTTCGAAACGTCGTGCAAATTATACAAATAAGTGTAATACCCTCTATAGTAAATCACTTCTTTTCTTCACCTTAAAAGTACGAAAATGAGTTTTGGAGAACTCCTATTTCAATTAAGCCCTGATGCTAAGAAAATAGTTAGAGGGATAGAAGCCCTAAACCAGAAAATAATAAATACAGAATATGCGGTCATATTCAATGAAACATGTTTGAAAGAAAACCTGCTGCCAGTATACACCAATATATATATATATATATATATATATATATATATATATATATATATATATATATATATATATATATATATATATATATATATATATATATATATATATATATATGTCGTACCTAGTAGCCAGAACGCACTTCTCAGCCTAATATGCAAGACCAAATTTGCCTAATAAGCCAAGTTTTCCTCAATTAATATATTTTCTCATATTTTTTTCTTATGAAATGATAAAGCTACCCATTTCATTATGTATGATGTCAATTTTTTTTATTGGAGTTAAAATTAACGTAGATATATGACCAAACCTAACCAACCCTACCTAACCTAACCTAACCTATCTTTATAGGTTAGGTTAGGTTAGGTAGCCGAAAAAGTTAGGTTAGGTTAGGTAGGTTAGGTAGTCGAAAAACAATAATTCATGAAAACTTGGCTTACTAGGCAAATTTGGCCTTGCATAGTAGGCTGAGAAGTGAGTTCTGGCTACTAGGTACGACATATATATATATATATATATATATATATATATATATATATATATATATATATATATATATATATATATATATATATATATATATATATATATATATATTGGTGAAGGTGATAACATATTGGTGAAGGTGTAATTGCGTATTGTTTATAACCCCCCCCCCCCCACCCCTGATTCCTTACACTGTTACTTGCTGCTGCCAATTCCTGAAAATTAACCTTCGACTTGAGGTTAATTTAAGGATAGGATAAGGAAGAAGAGGTTATATGATACGTTAACAGAAAAAAACCCGGTTACTGGGCCTAGCTGGCTGTAACATTGTGCTACAGGGTCTACTTGCATATCATAGTGCAACAAGGTGTACTTGTGGGAACCGACCTGTGAGATTTATATTTATTTAATTTATATGAATTTATATTTATGTTAATTTATATACTTCGATAGCAATTTGTATAATGATAAGTGGACTGTATTTCTGCAATAATCTCAATCTCACAAATCGATCCTCTACACATTAGGGGGGGTTATTAAATTAATATATATGCAGCCAATCAAACTACAGTAACTACATACATTGAAGAGGTTCCTTATCTTATAGTACAGCAGGTTAGTCCACCAGGTATAACTAGGGTGTAGACACCAAATTATCCTCTTTGAGGTAGCTTCCATATCACCCAGTAACTGGTGCACAAATCTTGCTTCCTGGTCTTGACCTGTCAAAAGTGCGCTAGCTGTGAAGCCAGAATCCTATATATGACAAGTATTTCAGAGAAAACTGTACGTGGAACATGAAGACCTGGCTTAATTACCTTTAGTTTGAGGCTTCCACGTGATCTAACCGGGTCACCCTATATCCTGACATTAATGGCCATAAATGATAGATAATGGGTTTCGGAAAGAACACTTAACTTGATTTGTTGACAGCGTGTTGACAGATGGTACACCTTTGGTATCCATAACACTACGTCCAAGTAAAATTAACAGGAGCCGAATTTGCTCCCGTGTGAGCCTCTGGTCTCAATAATGGCTGCATCTAACACTCCATACTATTGACGTTACTGGCCGACATTGTCCAGATATGATAGGAGCTAAATTTGCTCCACACGTCTCGGAGGTGACACAACAATGGCTGTTTAACACTCCATACTATTGACGTTACTGGCCGACATTGTCCAGATATGATAGGAGCTAAATTTGCTCCACACGTCTCGGAGGTGACACAACAATGGCTCCCCCCTTCCTCACTCTCGCCTGGCCTACTTTGTCCAGATTTCAGAAAGTGATAGAAGGGTCACATTTACTCTACTTTACTACTGATAATTAAATTAATTTATATAAGATGTTTTATGATGGTAAAGTCCAAAGACTAATGTATTTAAGAATAATTCCCACAATAGTAGGTGGTGAATTATAATAGTATGTGGTGATGATATCCCGTTTTCTTTAGACGGTAATTCCACTACAAGTTACGTTTTCTATGGGTTAACTTGTTTATACAACACAGCTATTATCTGTCTGTATGATATATTAAATGGTGTCGGATTTTCCGACAGTACTTACATATTATAATGCCACATGGTGCACTTACATATTATAATGCGACATGGTGCACTTACATAATATTGTGCAACATGGTACATTTACATAATATTGTGCAACATGGTGCACTTACATAATATTGTGTAACATGGTAAACTTACATATTATAGTGCAACATGGTACATTTACATATTATTGTGCAACATGGTGTACTTGCATATCATAGTGCAGCATGGTGTACTTACATAATATTGTGTAACATGGTGCACTTACATATTATAGTGCAGCATGGTGTACTTGCATATCATAGTGCAGCATGGTGTACTTACATAATATTGTGTAACATGGTGCACTTACATATTATAGTGCAACATGGTGCACTTACACAAGCCTGCTCCCTGACAGGCGCCTCGGAGCCCAGAACAAGGCTCTAGAGAAGAGGTGTTTGGGTGAGCTGACGCAGTTGAAACTGATGGCCACTTTCACCAGCTGGGGTCACCAGCAGGGGACCTCAGCTGGTGGCCCCTTCGGTCTGCAGCCTCCATTAGGACGAGATAAATATTAGCCAACCTTGTTCGTTGTCAGTTTATAACACAGTTCGTCAGCTTCACCTGAATGGTAGTTGGTCGTCTCGTCAGGACGACCTCCACCGGTTCCGCAGTTTGTTTCCCAAAGATTAATTTTGTTAATTGAATGTCTCTGGACTTAAAGGCAGGTAAGGTCGAGTATTAGAAGCTTTCCCAGAGCCACAAGATAGGAGCAAATAATAGCTTCTTGAAGTGTAAAAAGATATATTGAAACTAATATTACAATACCCTGCAAGGTTATCCTTCTAAGTCATTCATAAATAAATATCTACATAAATGCAGGTTAACTAGAAGAGAAGGGAACTTTAAAGGGAAAGTGCCGAACCATTACGATTATAAAGCACTTGGAAGGGGTCAGGATAAGGATTTGGGATGGGAATGCAGAAATTAATGGTGCCTAACCATTTGGACGGTAGGGGATTGAACACCGACCTGCAAGAAGCGAGACTGTCGCTCAACCGTCCTGCCCAAGTGGTTGGGTAACAAGTTAACTGAAATCATCTGGGCTTCAGACGGGTTGCAATTTCGTTGCCTCGAATATACAGCTGTTTCACACTTTCAAACAGCTCCCTGTACACTCCACAACAGTATATTGTCTTCTCCTGGCCACCAAAATTTCATCTTCGTCAAACTATTATGTAAATTATACATATATAAACATGATAATATTATCAGCAGTAATATATGAGAAATAGTAATTAATGTAACATATTCTTCTCACTCAAATATTGTCTCTTGCAATCCAAATATTAGAAGATATTACGTGCTCATTTAATGCATCAATTGTCAGCTCTCAACTTTATCAATGATGTAAATAATCACCTAAACATTAATACTGAATGTTTAAGCTATATAAATAAAAATGGAAATGTTAGTCTGTTCTACATCGCTAATCTCCAAAAGTTCTTCACCGATTGCTTTGGAATGTTCACACAACGTTACATTAACATACGAGCGTGTTTTTATACATACTATATAGATGTCACGTCTGTGACAGATAAAAACATTCTTTTGTGAAACGCTGTGTTTTTCATGTGAGTTTTCATGTGAGGGGAAATCTCCAAAACCTCCTTTCCAATTGCTTTGAAATTTTGACACAACGTTGCATTCAAATACACACGACTTTTTATATACCTACAATATACATGCCACACCTGTGACAGGTAAGAACATGTATTTTTTTAAAAACAGCGCCATCTGTTGGATCTGAGAGCAACGCATGCTGTAATCTCCAAATGTTCTTCAGCTTATAGCTTTGAAATTTTGACAAAATGTTCGTTTCCCACATATTTTTATATACCTACTATATAGATGCCACACCTCTGACAAGTAAAAACATGCTTCTTTTTAAAAACAGCGCCATTTTTTGCACGTAAAAGCAACACATGCTGTACTAAATATGTTACGATTCCATTTAAATGTTTCCAATTGCATTTATAAATTGAATTTTCATAAATGCCGATATATTTTCATTTTGATTTAATTATTTTGTCTGACCTTGCATGGCAATTTAGCTGTGTTGTTTACCATTCCGTTCATTTCATGTGTATGGTTTATTTTTTTTATTTTTTCATTGTTTTTCATTTCTTTTTTTTTTACTATTCTTATTTTTTCGTGAAAAGAACATCAGATCATTTGATGTTCCCATTTTTCTGATTGGAACATCAGATCATTTAGGAATGCATCGGACGAGCAAGTGAGGAATGATGGGGAGGACGAGGGGACAGGAGTGGGGGATGGGGAGTGGTGAGGACGAGGGGACGGGGGAGGATGGGTAATGGGAGGGAGGACGAGTGGACGGGGGAGTGGGGGGATGGTGGAGACGAGGGGACAGGAGAGTGGAGAATGGTGGGGAGGACGGTGGGACAGGGGAGAGTTGCTGTGGCTCGCGTGGCAGGGTGCAGCTAGATAATAATAAACATTAAGCAACATGCTTACGAAATTGTTATTTTCCTGGCTTGTGATGTCATTGGCATCGGCTCCTCACGCCTAACACAACCTAAATATACTTCCTTCGGAACTACCTTGAACTTGTCACGAGTAGACAACCACACACTCGACTAAATTATTAGCTATTGTATTGTCTAACAGGCAGCCGTACTTGTAGCTCCGACGTGTTTCCAAGCAACTATATAAGCCGAGATCCTTATGGGTTTCCAAGTAACCCATAAGGATCTCGGACGAGATCCTTATGGGTTACAACCGACAGCATCTTGATGTCCAGATAACAGACCACCAACTCCTCCATTGGATTGACAGTCACGGCTCACACCGATGACTCACAATATTCGTACTACCTCCTTTTGCACATCTGAGGATTGATTGTTGCCGCCGGAGGCGACTAGTTTATTGTGGACTAGTAGTCCTTTGTCGGACATATTGAATCACTTGATGCATTCTTCTCTTCGGTCATACATAAGCTTGGAGATCTCGTCGTCCACTTGTCCAGAGCATTCCACAGGCTGCCGCAACAATGCACATCGGGTTAGCTCGCTTTGGCCGTCGAAGTTGCCGGTCCACTCAGCTTTCGTTGCAAAGCTCAAACGAATATCATCTATCGAACTCAGCTCCTGGGATCCCACACGTTGTTGGACATCACCACAGTACTTTATCGTCTGTCTGACAACAACTGCTAGAGTTTGGTGAGACACCCCCGGCTGGTGAGGAACAGCGGTTGGAAGGGCGCCTCACACACGAGTGAGGAGCACACATGAGTAAGGAACACACACGAGTGAAGAACAAACAAGAGTGAGGAACACACGTGAGTGAGGAACACACATGTGTGAGGAACACACATGAGTGAGGAACACACATGTGTGAGGAACACACATGAGTGAGGAACACACATGTGTGAGGAACAAACAAGTGTGAGGAGCACACGTGTGTGAGTGCTGTGCTTGGGTCAATCGCTGTGCCTCTTTGCAAGACATCTTAACCTCTGCCGTGCGCTGATTAGTTCCCACTCACGATAATTTAAACTGTCTCCCTAACAATGTCATGGCCATGTCACCTGCTGACGGTGGGAATTTGTCCACATATCCTCGTACCGCCCAGTCCTTTATGACATAATTCAACTCAATAACCAGAAACTCGCCTTCACTATGGCTCTCCCTATGGTCGGCCAGGTTTATCTCGAGGGTATGAAGAAATAAATTTGCAAAGGAAGCAACTTCCAAAATTTGAGCCAACCCACAAACTTGAAAACGATGAACAGCTCGTGGAGAGTAGAGTCAACAGGTTTGGGTAGCACCTCCTGGGGTGTAGAGTCAACAGGTTTGGTAGCATCTCCTGGAGAGTAAAGTCAACAGGTTTGGGTAGCATCTCCTGGAGAGTAAAGTCAACAGGTTTGGTAGCATCTCATGGAGAGTAAAGTCAACAGGTTTGGGTAACATCTCCTGGAGAGTAAAGTCCACACTAACAGGAGAACAGTCCCTGTGACCGAGGTAATGGATTAGAAAGTTCAGTATAACAGTAGTGAAAGCAACACGAATGTAAAACACATTATAAATGATTTAATCAGGCTTTAAAACTGTCCAGGATTTGCTGAATTATGATATTTTTAATATCTTTGAAGAGGAATAATGTCAAACATTGCAATAGCGAAGTGATTATTTGAGCAGCAAATCTACTCACAATATTACAATGTAGTGGCTCACAGAGAGCATAGTAGTGCTCCAATGTTCTAGGGAAAACTGTATATTAGTATGTGTATGTGGGCCTTTGTATGAGCACAGACATGTCATCCCTTCAACTCACTTATGTCAACTTTATCCACATGCAGATAATAGTAAGACGTTCTTTTAATAAATTTCTGAATGTAATACTTACCAACTTTGACCTACAAGTGTGAAGCGATAGCTTAATTTATTTGAACCTCAGTAATATGCCGTCAAATAATTTTGCCGTGACATAAATTGGAATAATGAGGAGATTAAACTAACTAAAGCTTCTTGTTTTAGGAGAGGTGCACCATTCTTGTCTAGCTTCCGTCAAGTGTTGTCCAGACTGGAAGATGCTGGCATAATAGATCACTGGACTCAGGAGGTAATAACAAGGAGAGTGAGGGAGAACAGAGAGTCCCAGTCCTTGGACCCTCCAGGTATTCATGACTCAGCACAGGTTAGTATACACTCTGCCTCACTCAGCCATGAATATAATAATATGTATGGTTTATAATTGGCCAATTATATTTTCTTAAAAGTTTTTTATATATGTGCATTCGTATTTATTCAGTTGAAAGTGCTCGTATTCATGTTGCAGCGTATCGAAGGCTTTACATATTGAGATGAGCGTGTTTGAATAAATGTTTACAAAAGTTTGATGACTTCTAGACCGATAATGACACCTTCAACAGGGCCGCACGAAAGTGGTACTTGGACTACATCATCTACAGGGCGCCTTCTACCTGCTGCTACTTGGCGCTGGTATTGCCTCCCTCACCCTACTGGGGGAGAACCTCACCATCTGCTGCTCCTCGCCTTGGTAACACCCACCCCAGCGACCCTAGAATTCACACCAAGAATGTTGGTGCTGGACCACGGCGTCACCTTCTTCACGCTGCAGTGGGAGACCCTCACACTGCTGACGAGACCCCTCACCCTACTGGGGAGAACCTTACCCTGCTGGCAAGACCCCTCACCCTACTGGGGAGAACCTTACCCTGCTGGCAAGACCCCTCACCCTGCTGGGGAGACCCTCACTCTGCTGAGGAGACCCCTCACCCTGCTGGGGAGACCCCTCACCCTGCTGGGGAGACCCACACCCTGCTGGGGAGACCCTCACCCTGCTGGTAAGACCCCCTCACCCTGCTGCGGAGACCCTCACCCCTGCTGGGGGAGAACCTCACCCTGCTGGCAAGACCCCCTCACCCTGCTGCGGAGACCCTCACCCCTGCTGGGGGAGAACCTATCCCTCCTGGGGGAGAACCTCACCCTGCTGGCAAGACCCCCTCACCCTGCTGGGGGAGAACCTCACCCTGCTGGGGGAGAACCTCACCCTGCTGGGGGAGAACCTCACCCTGCTGGGGGAGAACCTCACCCTGCTGGGGGAGAACCTCACCCTGCTGGGGGAGAACCTCACCCTGCTGGGGGAGAACCTCACCCTGCTGGGGGAGCACCTCACCCTGCTGGGGGAGCACCTCACCCTGCTGGGGAAGAACCTCACCCTGCTGGGGAAGAACCTCACCCTGCTGGGGAAGAACCTCACCCTGCTGGGGGAGAACCTCACCCTGCTGGGGGAGCACCTCACCCTGCTGGGGGAGAACCTCACCCTGCTGGGGGAGAACCTCACCCTGCTGGGGGAGCACCTCACCCTGCTGGGGGAGAACCTCACCCTGCTGGGGGAGAACCTCACCCTGCTGGGGGAGAACCTCACCCTGCTGGGGGAGAACTTCACCCTGCTGGGGGAGAACCTCACCCTGCTGGGGGAGCACCTCACCCTGCTGGGGGAGCACCTCACCCTGCGGGGGGAGCACCTCACCCTGCTGGGGGAGCACCTCACCCTGCTGGGGGAGCACCTCACCCTGCTGGGGGAGAACCTCACCCTGCTGGGGGAGCACCTCACCCTGCTGGGGGAGCACCTCACCCTGCTGGGGGAGCACCTCACCCTGCTGGGGGAGAACCACTTCTACTGCTCATCTTGTGTTATTGCTCAGACCTGATACACAGTTGTTCATCATAAAAACCTTCACTAGTAATAGACACATGAATAATCTAATATTATTTGAAAGGGCAATCGATTCCTCCATTACTGTATTGCGTTGCTTTTCATCTGGCTCCTGAGTCTAGACAGAGAGTGTTTACCGATGTCAGGTATAATAAAATAAAGGCTGAGCAGTTGAATTAAGACGTTCTCAAGTTGCGAGGAGCGTTCCTTTCATAGGGTCTTACCAAAGTAGTCAAACTAAAACTAATCCTAGTTACCAGAGTAGTCAAACCAAAACTAATCCCCCTTACCAGAGGTGTCAAACCAAAACTAACCAACCTTACCTAAGAGGTGAAACCATAACTAACCCAACTTACCAAAGTGATCAAACCATAACCAACCAACCTTACCAAAGGGCCCCACATCCACTAAGGAACAACTCCTGTGAACATATACAATGTTCAGTATTTCATAAAACCTCTCAGTGGAAACCCAGATAAATGTCATATTAGGCAACTGCCAGGTTTTGGTCTCACAGCAGGAGTTTAACTATATATATTAAAATGAATGTACAAAACTATTAGTCTATATAAATAAAAATGGAAATGTTTGTTTGTTCAAAATCACTAATCTCCAAAAGTTCTTTGCTGATTGCTTTGAAATTATCATACAACGTTCCATTCGCATCCGAGCAGGTTTTTATATATATACTATATAGATGACTCGTTTGTGTGGGGAAAAAAATTTTTTTTAAACTTTTTTAATGTGTTTTTTACGTGAGGGAAATCTTCAAATCCTCTTTACCGATTGCTTAGAAATTTTGACACAACGTTGCATTTGTTTTTATATACCTACTAAATACATGCCTCACGAGTGACAGGAATAAACATGCGTTTTTTGAAAAACAACGCCATCAGTTGAACGTAAGAGCAACACATGCTGTAATCTCCAAAAGTTCTTCACCGATTACATTGAAATTTTAACACAATATTCCATTCAAATACGTGTGTGTTTTTATATACATAATATATAGATGCAACACCAGTTACAGGTAAAAACATGCTTAAAAAAAAAACTCACCATCTGTTGCATGTAAAAGCAACACACACTCTACTAAATATGTTACGATTCCATTTCAATGTTTCTGATTGAATTGATAAATAGAATTTTCATAGGTTTTGATTTATTTTCATTTTGATTTAACAATTTTGAGTGGCATTGCGTTGGAATTGAGCTGTGTTGTTTACCATACCGTTCATTACATGAGCATAAGTATAGATGCCATACCTGTGGCAGGTAAAACAATGTTTAATAAAAAAAACAGTGCTATCTGTTGCACGTAAGAGCAACACATGCTATTCTAAATGTGTTACAATTCCAATTCAGTGTTTCCGATGGTGTTGATAAATTGAATTTTCATAGATTTCGGTATATTTTCATTTTGATTTAATTATTTTTTTTTGTGACATTGCCTTGGAATTGAGCTCTGTTGTTCACTATACCGTGCATTTTGTTAGTATAGTTTATATTTTAATATTTTCATTGTTTTCATTTCATTTTTTTGACTACTTATTTGTCAGTGATGGGAACATCAGATCATTTTATGTTCTCAATTTTCTGGAAGGAATATTATATCATTTAGGAATGCATCGAATGAGGGAGTGGGGAAGACGAGGGAACAGAAGAAGGGGGGGTAATGGTGGGAAGAGCGAGGGCATGGGGGAGTTGGGGACGAGGGGATGGGGGAAATGGAGAATGGTTGAGAGGGCAAAAGGACAAGGGAGTGGGGGATGGTGGGAAGGAAGTGGGGGACAGAGAAGGGGGGAATGGTGGGGAGGACGAGGGGACAGTGGAGTGGAGAATGGTGGGGGGGGGGACGAAGAGATGGTGGAGTGGGGAATGGTTGGAAGGACGAGGGGGACAGGGGAGTGGGGAATGGTTAGGAGGACAAGGGGACGGGGGGTGGGGGAATGATATGGAGGACTGGGGGAAAGGGGATAGTTGCTGTGACTCAGCAACCACAGCAACGCGTGGCCGGGTACTGCTAGTTTTCTATATAAATAAAAATGTAAATGTTCGTTTGTTCAAAATCGCTAATCTCCGAAAGTTCTTCATCAATTGTTTTGAAATTTTCACACAATGTTCCATTTCCATCCGAGCGGGTTATTATATACATACTATATCGATATCACGTCTGTGATGGGAAAAACATGCTTTTTTACAAAACTGTGTTTTTCATGTGTGGAAAATCGTTGAAACCTCTTTACCGATTGCTTTGAAATTTTGACACAACATTGCATTGGAATAGACGAGTGTTTTTGTATACCTGTTATATACATGCCACACCTGTGACAAGAAAAAACATGCTTTTTTGAAAAACAGCGCCATCTGTAGAATGCAGGAGCAAAACTCGCTTTAATCTCCAAAAGTTCCTCACCGATTGCTTTGAAATTTTAACACAACCTTTCATTCGAATACGTGCGTGTTTTTATATAACTACTGTGTAGATGCCACACCTCCGACAGGTAAAAACATTTTTTTTAAGCAGCGCCATCTGTTGCATGGTTAGACCAACACAAGCTATATAAAATATGTTAGAAGATTCCATTCAATATTTCTGATTGCATTGAAAAATTGAATTTTCATAGATTTTGATTTATTTTGATTTTTATTTAATTATTTTGTGTGACATTGCGTTGGAATTGAGCTGTGTTGTTTACCATACCATTCATTTCGTGGGTATAGTTTACTTGTTTCTTTTTTCATTTCGTTTTTTAACTGTTCTTATTTTTTCAGTGCAATTGGTTGTGAAATTGAGCTGTGTCGATTGATCTGAATTTGAAATTAAATATTTGGTTAGTATTTTTTGTTTTTGTTTTAAAAACCTGAAAATGGACAACACGATTATTTCACAGCTGCAAATGTGCAACAAACAGCCATGAATCCACCGGCTACAGCGTTAACTGCCTTCTTCACGTTTTGTCAAAATGACTCGTTTGCGAAAACACTGCTGTATTCGGAAGTGCCTACGAATTACACAAGGAATGTCAGTAGAAAATCATTTGAAAGACGCAAACGAGGAGAGCGAGTCGACGGACAACCTGGCATATTCAAATAAACTACGATAGGCAGACTGTACACCATGCATCCCAATTCTAGATGAATGCTTCTTTCTTTGCATGCTGTTGGTAACTGTGCCCGGTCCAACGTCTTTCCAGCAAAAATGATTTGTCAAAGGTGTAACACACGCCACTTCCCGTAGTGCATGTCAAGCTCTGAATTTTTGAAGAACGACCGACACTGTGATGTATGCATTAATGACGCGTCCAACACGTCACATCTATATCAAATTCGTGCATTGTTTGCAATCATATTGACCACCGGCTCTCCTTCATCTCCAACAGAGTTATGGGAGAAATATAAATCGCACATGGCTGAAGATATTATCCGTCCAATACACAAGGAAAATTCAAATATGACCATGGATTTTACAGCAAAAATCTACAACGAAGCATTGATAATGATTGATGACGTCAGCTTAGAAATCGTGAATAAAGTTCTCAATTAATTGGAAATGCCATCACAGAATCGATTCGCTGATGCTTCGTTCGATGTAGAATTGCGTTGTGAAAAAAATTACAACACAGGTGATCTGTTGTCACATGTTTAATCAAATATTCCTAGGCTAACGCTTGTGTGAAAAGCCATTTTCAATCAAATAATTCAAACTGTCAATATCGGGCCTGGAGAAATCTTCTTACATGCGCCAGGAGCAACTGGTAAAACATTCCTAATTAGATTGATTCAGGCAGCATTTCGATCCCAAAATGGCATAACCTTAGCTCTTGCATCGTCTGGAATTGCTGCGACATTGCTACCAGGTGGATGAACTGCTACTTCGGCTTTTAAATCGCCATTGAACATGCAATTCATTGAAACTCCCAAGTGCAACATTTCCAAAGCATCCGGCGTGGCAAAGTATTGCAGAAATGCGAGCTTATTGTTTGGTATGAATGCACAATGCCCCAAAAAATCGCTCGAGGCTCTTGATCGATCATTGGAAGATTTGCGTGGAAACATCTGGCCATTTGGGAACGCATTAATATTGCTTACAGGAGATTTCAGGCAAACATTACCTGTAATTCCTCGATCGACACCAGCGGACGAAATAAATGCATGCCTGAAATACTCTACTTTGTGGCGCCACGTATATACCTTTAAATTAACTACAAATATGCGTGTAGTTATGTAGCTACTGCAAAACGATCCATCAGCTGAGATATTCTCACATCAATTTCTGGAAATTGGGAACGTGAACGTGCCGGTTGATCTGACCTCAGGACGAATTTCTTTGCCTCATAACTTCTGCAATTTAGTGACGTCAAGAGAAGAATTGGTTGAAAAAGTATTTACCAATATTCAAACCAATTATAAGAATCACGATTGGCTGAGTGAACGAGCTCTGCTTGAGGTCAAGAACAAAGACGTCTACGAACTTAACAATATTATTCAGTCTAAACATACATAACAAGGCAGTCACATACAAGTCTGTCGACATTGTGGTGGAAGCAGATAAAGCTGTTAATTATAAAACAGAATTTTTTAATTCACTCGATCTGCCAGGGATACCACATCCGCACGAACTGCAATTAAAGATCGGCGTGTCAATTATCATGTTACGAAATATCAACCAGATAAAGCTTAGCAACAGCACGCGGCTTGCAGTAAAAAATTATTCAGTTTTGACACGACCGTTCAAAGGTGCAGATGTCCTCATTCCTCACATTCCTATGATGGCAACGGATTTGCCATTTCAATTTAAGAGATTGTAATTCCCAATTCGATTGGCGTTTGCAGTCATCATCAACTAAGCTCAGGTCCAATCTTTAGAATTGTGCGGTTTATATCTAGACACGGATTGCTTTTCACATGGACAATTATATGTTGCGTGTTCTAGAGTCAGCAAACCAGACAATCTCTATATCATCACAGACAATGGAACAAGAAAAAATATTGTATACCCACAAGCATTGTGAAATTAAACATGTTAGAAACGTGTATTTTCTCTTTTCTTTCTTTTCCATTTAACCAGACTGAGCCACAGCAACGCGTGGCAGGTACAGCTAGTTATAAATAAAAATGTAAATGTTCGTTTGTTTAAAATCGCTAATCTCTGAAAGATCTTCACCAATTGCTTTGAAATTTTCACGCAAAGTTCCACTCGCATCTGAGCAGGTTTTTATATACATACTAAATGGATGGCACATCTGTGGAAAAAATGTTTTTTTTTTAAACTGTGTTTTTCATGTGAGGGAAATCTTCGAAACCTCTTTACCGATTGGTTTGAAATTTTGATGCAAAGATGCATTCGAAAAGGCGCATTTTATATTTTCCTACCATATACATGCCTCACCTGTGACTGGAAAAAACATGTTATTTTTTAAAAATAGCGCCATCTGTTGGACTTAAAAGCAACACACGCTGTAATCTCCGAAAGATCTTCAACGGATTGCTTTGAAATTTTGACACGATGTTCCATTCGAATACGTGTGTGTTTTTATATACCTACTATATAAAGGCCACACCTGTGACAGGAAAAACATGACATTTCATAAAAACAGCACATTTGTTTCAAATAGCAACAAACGCTATCATAAATATGTTACGATTAAATTTCACTGTTTCCGATTTCATTGATAAATTGAATTTTATATATTTCAATTTATTTTCATTGTGAGTTAATTATTTTTTGTGACTTTGCGTTGAAATTCAGCTGTTTACCGTACCGTTCATTTCATGAGTATAGTTTATTTTTGTTTGTACTTATTTTTATGTGTTGTTTTCATTTTTCAGTGATGGAAACATCAGATCATTTGATGTTCCCAATTTTCTACTGGGAACATCAGATGATTTCGGAATGCATCAGATGAGGGAGATGGGAATAGTAGGGAGGACGAGGGAATGGGAGTGGGGGCGATGGTGGGGAGGATGAGGGGACAGGGGACTTGGCGATGGGGGAGACGAAGGGACAGGGGGAATGAAGAATGGTGGGGGAGGACGAGGGAGGAAAGAATGGTAGGGAGGACAAAGAGATGAGTGGGAGATGGTGGGGAGTACAAAGGGACAGTAGAGTGGAAAATGGTGTGGAGGAAGAGGAGACGGTGGAGTGGGGGATGGTGGGGAGGACAAGGGGATGGGGGAGAGGGGAATGGTGGGGAGGACTGGGGAACAGGGAAGTTTGCTGTGGCTCAGCAATGCACATGCGTTGCTGAGCCACAGAAACGCATGGCTGGGTACTGCTAGTATATATAAATAAAAAGTAAATATTCGTTTGCTCAAAATTGCTAATCTTCGAAAGTTCTTCACCGGTTGCTAAGAAATTTTTACACAACGATCCATTCACATCTGAGCGAGTTTTTATATACATACTATTTAGATGTTACGTCTGTGACCTGAAAAAAACATGTTTTTTTTTTTTAAAAGTTTTTTTTTCATGTGTTTTTCATGTGAGGAAAATCTTCAAAACCTCTTTAGCGATTGCTTGTTTTTATGTACATACAATATACATGCCTTACTTGTGACTGGAAAAAACATTTTTTTTTTTTTACAGTGCCATCTGTTGGACGTAATATCAACACATGCTGTAAACTCTGAAGGTTTTTCACCGTTTCCTTTTAAATTTTGACACATCGTTCCATTCACATACTTGCATATATTTATATGCCTACTATATAGATGCCACACCTGTGACAGATAAAAACATGCTTTTTTTTTTAAACAGTGCCATCTGTTGCACATAATAGCAACACACGCTATACTAAATTTGTTACGAATCCCATTTCAATGTTTTTGATTACATTGATGAATTGAATTTTCATAGATTTCGATTTATCTTTATTTCGATTAAATTATTTTGTGTGACATTGCGTTGGAATTGAGCTGTGTTGTTTACCATACCATTCATTTTGTAATTATAAGTATAGATGCCACACCTGTGATTGGTAAAAATATTTTTTTTTTTTAAGAAACAGCACCATGTGTTGCTCGTAAGAGCAACACATGCAATAATAAATATATTATGATTGCATTTCAATGTTTCCGATTGCATTGACAAATTGAATTTTCATAGATTTCGATTTTTGTTTATTTAATTATTTTGTGTGACATTGCATTGTAATTGAGCTATATTGTTTACCATACCGCTCATTTCGGGAGTATAGTTTATTTTTTATTTTTCATTGCTTTTCATTTCGTTTTTTAAAACTGTATTTCATGCCCACCAACTCTGCCATGCCTACCACCCCCGCCCGCCTACCAACCCCGCCATGTCCACTACCCCTGCCACACCCACCCACCCTCCATATCCACCCCACCACGCCCACCAACCCTGCCATGCTCACCACCCATGCCATGCCCACCTCCCCCGCAAAAGCCCATCACTCCAGCCCCCCCCCCCCCCTCCTCCACGCCCACCACCCCCGCCACGCGAGTAGTAGGGATGACATTCCAGTGCCCTTCTTTGGGGGGGCCCCGTAAAATAGACACTCCAGCGGCCTCTTTTTTGCGGGCCCAGCAAATAGACACTCCAGAGGCCTCTGGTTTTTTAGCCCTGGGAAATAGACATCCCAGCAGCCTCTTTTTTTTAATTCCTGTTTAGCGTTCCGTTTTTTTGGTTCAATTTTCCATTTCTATTTAGCACTTCAGGTTTCCTGATTAATTTTCGATTCACGTTTAGCGCTTCAGTTTCCTGATAAATTTTCCGGTTTCTGATTTGAAGTTAAAAAGTTCTTATTGGGAAAATAATTTTAGAGTTCACAGAAGTTTGTTATATAAAAATTCACGGGCAAAGTTCGCTCCCTTCTTACTGAGAATAAACTCTACGGTTATTTTTTTTTTTTTTGGGGGGGGGGGAGAATCACTCATTTGGAGTTAAAGAGTTCTTATGGGGGAAATTCAGACCAAAATATCCCTCAAACGTTCTTATAGAGTTCTTATGGGGTAAATTCAGACCCATTTTCACCAGAGTCCAGTGAAAGACCGATAATGAACTCAGACCATTTTCAGAAAAAAATAGTAAGAGACATGTTTGTGTTGTAAATTATTCAGAGACCATTTTCGAACCAAAAAATAGTCAGAGACCAGTTTGTGTCCGAAAATATTCATAGATCATTTGAAAAACCGAAAATTATTCAGAGACCATTTGAAGACCAAAAGATTTAGACTAGTTGAAGACCGATATATAACAGAGATCATTAAAATACCAAAATAATTTCAGAGACCATTTAAGACCTAAAATTTGACATAATTCAGTTTAAGACCAAAACTCGTCAAACTCAGTATAAGACCGAAAATTCGTCAGACCATTTAAGACCAAAAATATGACAGAGACCAGTAAAAGACCGAAAATTAGTCAGAGACCAGTTTAAGCCAAAAACAGGACAGACTTTAGTTTGAGACAGATCAGAAACAGAGAGGCAGAGACAGACAGACAGACAGAGAGAAAGAGAAAGGCGTAGCCAGAGACAGGGAGAGAAGGCTAGCGACAAAGACAGAGAGAGAAAGATACATGCAAAGTCAGGGAAAGAAGGACAGAGATAAAGCGAGAAAAGAGACAAAGTGAGAGAGAGACAAACAGACATAGAGAATGGCTGAAAGAAGGAGAGGCAGAAACACACAAAAAAGAAACAGAGAAGCAGAGACAGAGAGAGACAGAGAGACAGGTTGGCAGGAGACTGGACGATCAGCTGGGTGAGGTGCTGTAGCATTGGGAGCAAGGGAAACACTGACTCGCTACACACCTCACCGGGGTCAAACTGCAAACTTTTTCTGACCTCTAGACGGCTCACATTTCACTGTCAATGCCTCCCATACACACCTAAAGTGAATATAATATTGTTTACAAAATAGTACTTTCCATACACACACACACACACCAGAATCTCACATACCAAGGAGCATAAACACATCAAATACACACAAACGTCCTAAACACACAACACACACCCACATACACATACACACCAAAAACACACCACACACACTCAAGTACACACCATACACACACAAACATACCAAACACACAGAAACATACCAAACATTCACAAACACTCACTCAAGCACACCAAACCTAAACGCACATAATATACAAACGCACACACATACACACACACAAACACACACACACACACTGCGTGTGAGACCGTGTTAACCACCTCAGATTTTCACACCTATTGAAAAGCTTCCTCCATCAGCAAGACGCTCACCAAGAAAGGGACAAGAGAATGAACAGAAGAAAGTGAGCTTAAAGGCAATATACACTAACATAGATGAGATTACGAACAAAACAAGTGAACTTTGAGATTGGGCACTAGAAGAAAACCCACACATAATAGAACGCACTGAAACAAAGCTAACGAAAACCATAACAAATGCAGTGTTTCCACTGGACTACTATGCAGTGAGGAAAGAGAGAGAAGGGAGAGGAGGAGGTGGTGTAGCTTTGCTTATAAAAAAAAGGCTGGAGTTTTGAAGAGATGGTTAATCAGGGCTGTGAATTTTTCAGTGACTACATAACAGGTACCGTAGCAACTGGAGGACAAAAACTTATAGTAGTAGACATATATAACAGCCCATCAAATGACAGAAGACCCAGACAGGAATATGATAGAAACAACATGGTTGCTCCATGAAAGACTTAAACCACGAAAAGATAGATTGGGAGAACAGAGACCCACATGGAGGACTGGACACATGGAGAGCTAAGCTGCTGGACGTAGCAACAAGAAACCTTCAAAGCCAATACATTAAGGGACCGTCCAAAATGATATGAGAGGATGAACCAGGAAATGCTTGATGTGATATTTACCCTAAATGAGTCGGATATAAGGGAAGTTAAGTTCGAAACCCCCTTGGGAATGAGTGATCATAGTGTATTGAGCTTTGAGTACCTGGTAGAGCTAGGAATTATTTCCCAAAAAACAAAACATGAGAACAAAGGGCTTGCGTACCGATAGGGAAATTATGAGGATATGAGAAAATTCCTAGGGGATATCCCATGGGACACAGATCTCACAACTAAGTCCATTCAAGACATGATGGACTATGTCACCCAAAAGTGTCAGGAGGCAGTAAACAGGCTTATCCCGGCCCGACAGGAAGAAAATGAGAAGCAAAAGAAGAATCCATGGTTTAATAAGGAATGTATGAAAGCAAAGGAACTGAATAAAAGGGCGTGGAGAAACTTCCGAAATAACAGAACACCAGGCAGTAGAGAGAGATACCAAAGAACCAGGAACGAGTATGTTAGTGAGAAGAGAAGCTGAGAAAAATTTGAAAATGATATAGCTAATAAAGCCAAGACCGAACCAAAGCTACTACACAGTCACATCTGGAGGAAAACAACAGTGAAGGAACAGGTGATGAAACTTAGAATGGGTGAGGACAGGTATCCAGAGAATGACAAAGAGGTGTGTGAGGAACTGAACAAGAGGTTCCAGGAGGTCTTCACAATAGAAGAAGGAGAGGTCACAGTGCTAGGTAGGTGGCAGTAAACCAGGCGGCCTTTGAATGGTTCGAAATTACTAGAGATGAGCTCAAGAGGCCCCTGTTGGATCTGGATGTCAGAAAGGCTATTGGCCAGGGCGGAATCTCACCATGGGAATTGAAAGAGTGTGCAGGAACGCTTTGCTTGCCACTCTCCATAGTGTATATTAGGTCACTGGAAACAGGAGACCTACCAGAAATATGGAAGACGGCTAACGTAGTCCCAATATTTAAAAAAGGCGACAGGCAAGAGGCACTGAACTACAGGCCAGTGTCCTTAACTTGTATACCATGCAAGGTGATGGAGAAGATCGCGAGAAAAACCTAGTAACACATCTGGAGAGAAGGGACTTCGTGACAACCCACCAACATGGGTTCTGGGAGGGTAAATCTTGCCTTACAGGCTTAATAAAATTCTATGATCAGGTGACAAAGATTAAGCAAGCACGAGAAGAATGGGTGAACTGCATTTTTTGGGGGGACTGTCGGAAAGCCTTTGACACAATACCCCATAAAATGCTGATGCAAAAGCTGGAGAAACAGGCAGGAGTAACTGGTAGGGCGCTCCAGTGGATAAGGGAGTACCTAAGCAATAGGAAGCAGAAAATTACAGTGAGGGGTGAGACCTCAAATTGGCGTGAAGTCACTAGTGAAGTCTCACATTGCTCTGTACTCGGACCTATCCTGTTTCTGATATACGTAAATGATCTCCCAGAGGGAATAGACTCATTCCTCTCAATGTTTGCTTGAGGCTTCAAGAAGCCTCAAGGCTTCAAAACAGCTTGAGGCTTCAAGACTTGGACAAGCTGCAGGAATGGTCGAACATGTGGTAGTTAATGTTTAACACAAGCAAATGCAATGTAATGCAGATAGGTGCAGGAAGCAGGAGATCAAATACAAGGTATCATTTGGGAGATGAAATACTTCAAGAGTCAGAGAGAGAGAGAGAGAGAGAGAGAGAGAGAGAGAGAGAGAGAGAGAGAGAGAGAGAGAGAGAGAGAGAGAGAGAGAGAGAGAGAGAGAGAGAGAGAGAGAGAGAGAGAGAGAGAGAGAGAGAGAGAGAGAGAGAGAGAAAGAGAGAGAGAGAGAGAGAAAGACTTGGGGGTTAATATCACGCCAGACCTATCCCCTGAAGCTCATATCAAGAGGATAACATGAACAGCATTTGCCAGGTTGGCTAACATGAGAACGGCCTTTAGAAACTTGTGTAAGGAATCATTCAGAAATTTGTATACCACATATGTCAAACCAATCCTAGAGTATGCGGCTCCAGCATGGAGCCCATATCTAGTGAAACATAAGACTAAACTGGAGAATGTTCAAAGGTCTGCCACCAGAATAGTACCCGAACTGAGGGGAATGAGCTACGAGGAGAGACTGCGGGAATTAAACCTCGCGTCACTGGGAGACAGAAGAGTTAGAGGGAACATGAGCCCCCCATACATGATTCTCAGAGGAATTGATAGGGTAGATAAAGACAGGATATTTACCACAAAGGGCATACGCACTAGCACAGATGGAAATTGAGTGCCCAAATAAACCATAGAGACGTTAGAAATAATTTTCTCAGTGTCATAGTAGTACACAAAATTGAATGCATTAGGAAGTGATGTGGTGGAGGCTGACTCCAAATACAGCTTCAAGTGTAGATATGATAGAGCCCAGTAGGCTCAGGAACCTGTACATTAGATGATTGACAGTTCAGAGTCGGGACCAAAGAGCCAGAGCTCAACCCCCACATGCAAAATTAGGTACGTACAATTAGGTAAGTACCAAACTCAAACGCACATTATACACACACACACATACACAAACAAACATATAAAACATATACACACATACCAAACACATAAACACATACAGAATACACACACACACCATAAATACAAACATACCACACACACAAATACAGACAAACACACAAACACATGAAACACACACACTCTACACACAAACTCAGTAAACACACTCCACACACAAATATATCAAACACATTCCCAAGCTTTCCAAACACACATACACTTAAACACAGACAAACACACACACAAACCAACCACATAAATAACTAAACACAACACACACACAAAAACACATAGACAAACACGCCAAACACACAAAAACATTCCATACACACACACACACACACAAAGAGCCAAAGCTCAACCCCCGCAAGCACAATTAGGTGAGTACAAACATTAAATATCCCCAAAAACATATCAAGCACACACAAACTCACCAGCACTCACAAACACACACCAAACACACAAACACACTTAAACATACATCAAATACATACAAAAACACACAAAAGACACACACACATACACACACACACATGCACAAACTCAACCACTCACACACATGTCCACACACCACACACATTAAGTATTTCTTTCTAATTTAAATAAGAGACGTATTAAGACTTCTTTTGTACGTTTGCTTAAAATTTATACGATCTATTTGACTGAAATTAACGTACTGTAGACGTTAATACAACGACTTTATATAAATAGTTACAGTGTCACCTCTTTACTACCAAATAGAAACGTCAGAAACATTTTGTGTTTACTGGGCTGTAGGGTTGCTCTGGGGCTCCTCTAGGGCTCCTCTGGGGCTCCTCTAGGGCTCCTCTGGGGTTCCTCTAGGGCTCCTCTGGGGTTCCTCTAGGGCTCCTCTGGGGCTCCTCTAGGGCTCCTCTGGGGTTCCTCTAGGGCTCCTCTGGGGTTCCTCTAGGCCAGGTTGCTCTAGGGTCCCTAAGGCGTGTGCTTGGGAGTCCACTAATATGCAGGTTTGAATCCTTCTCGCGGCTTCTATTGATTTTATCATCGATACGTCACGTTAGTGCGATTTTGTTTTGTGCATTTCCACCATTGTTACATATTGGTACAGTGAAGGGGACGAGGAAGAAGGCCACAACATGACCTAACTTCACCTTGGCCTGGTACATGACCTAACTTCACCTTGGCCTGGTACATGACCTAACTCCACCTTGGCCTGGTTCATGACCTAACTTCACCTTGGCCTGGTACATGACCTAACTTCACCTTGGCCTGGTTCATGACCTAACTTCACCTTGGCCTGGTTCATGACCTAACTTCACCTTGGCCTGGTTCATGACCTAACTTCACCTTGGCCTGGTTCATGACCTAACTTCACCTTGGCCTGGTTCATGACCTAACTTCACCTTGGCCTGGTACATGACCTAACTTCACCTTGGCCTGGTACATGACCTAACTTCACCTTGGCCTGGTACATGACCTAACTTCACCTTGGCCTGGTTTATGACCTAACTTCACCTTGGCCTGGTTCATGACCTAACTTCACCTTGGTCTGGTTCATGACCTAACTTCACCTTGGCCTGGTACATGACCTAACTTCACCTTGGCCTGGTTCATGACCTAACTTCACCTTGGCCTGGTTCATGACCTAACTTCACCTTGGCCTGGTTCATGACATAACTCCACCTTGGCCTGGTTCATGACCTAACTCCACCTTGGCCTGGTTCATGACCTAACTTCACCTTGGCCTGGTTCAT
Organism: Procambarus clarkii; assembly: GCF_040958095.1. NCBI lineage: Eukaryota > Metazoa > Arthropoda > Malacostraca > Decapoda > Cambaridae > Procambarus > Procambarus clarkii. Next base: position 11,052,245 of record NC_091181.1, on the reverse strand, counting down.
GACCTAACTTCACCTTGGCCTGGTTCATGACCTAACTTCACCTTGGCCTGGTTCATGACCTAACTTCACCTTGGCCTGGTTCATGACCTAACTTCACCTTGGCCTGGTTCATGACCTAACTTCACCTTGGCCTGGTTCATGACCTAACTTCACCTTGGCCTGGTACTTGACCTAACTTCACCTTGGCCTGGTACTTGACCTAACTTCACCTTGGCCTGGTTCATGACCTAACTTCACCTTGGCCTGGTTCATGACCTAACTTCACCTTGGCCTGGTACATGACCTAACTTCACCTTGGCCTGGTTCATGACCTAACTTCACCTTGGCCTGGTTCATGACCTAACTTCACCTTGGCCTGGTATAGTTCATATATGTGCTACATTACACCTAATATTGCGAATATTAGGGAGATTAGGTTGTTGGATAAGTTTTTTGCACTTTCTCGTGTTCAGTTAGAATAATAACATTTCAATATTGAGGACTTTTATAGGTCGTCATAGTCCATACTTTGTACAATGCCACTATAAACTTTGTACAATGCCACTATAAACTTTGTACAATGCCACTGTAATCTCAATATGCACTGTAATTATGTTGAACTTTTTGTAAATTAAATGTAAACATAATTTAACACAATTTGTATTCCTTGGTAATAAATATTTTTTGTATCTGCTTATGCCAAAAAGAATAGAAAATAACTATTATTTCCCCTCAAACTGCTTTTGTGCCCAGGACATTGATATTTAGAAATTTACCTATTTCCAGTAAAAAAAATGGGTTAATTTCCGTCTTTTCGTTCACTCAAAGTGAGAACAAACTAAATATTAATTAAAATTACATCGTACTTAAGCTAAAGTTAAACACAAAACTGACCACCAAAGTTATAGAAGCGAGAAGTTTTTCAAGATTCATGATTATACAGTAAATTACTTTCACGAATCAGTCTCCGAGGTGTAGCATATCATGTGTTCATTACCGTCCCTGGTTCCTAACTTCAAAGTTCCGAATATTATGGCGTAAGAGCGCACGTTGCTCCTCCTATAACGATATCATGTTTGACTTGAATTCATCAAGATGAGCGTAGAGAATTTGGACTTTGAGGGACTTTCTGCAGCTCATTGTGTTCTAGTTTTTCACCAGTCTCAACCAGGTCTCAATAGTTTTCGGCCTTGTGATTACTCAGGAAGCCATAAACTCTTACGACAGCTTTTTCAAGCCGATTTCTCCTTCCCAGTGAGCTTATAGTGGATTTCCTTGAACTCCAGGAATTTTGTTATCTGTGGTAAGACGAAAACACCGAGTTCGATCATGGCCGCAGACACCTTAGGCAAGAGTCAAGAAAGTACCTGAAGGTTGACGACTCAATATCTACAGATGTAACAAATTGTTTCATTAGTCCCAAATAGAAGTGTTGTCATCAGCACTTTCCTGGGGTCCCTCCAGTGTAGTGCTCCTTGGTGTGGTCCCTCCAGTGTAGTGCTCCTAGGTGTGGTCCCTCCAGTGTAGTGCTCCTAGGTGTGGTCCCTCCAGTGTAGTGCTCCTAGGTGTGGTCCCTCCAGTGTAGTGCTCCTAGGTGTGGTCCCTCCAGTGTAGTGCTCCTAGGTGTGGTCCCTCCAGTGTAGTGCTCCTTTGTGTGGTCCCTCCAGTGTAGTGCTCCTAGGTGTGGTCCCTCCAGTGTAGTGCTCCTAGGTGTGGTCCCTCCAGTGTAGTGCTCCTAGGTGTGGTCCCTCCAGTGTAGTGTTCCTTGGTGTGGTCCCTCCAGTGTAGTGCTCCTTGGTGTGGTCCCTCCAGTGTAGTGCTCCTTGGTGTGGTCCCTCCAGTGTAGTGCTCCTTGGTGTGGTCCCTCCAGTGTAGTGCTCCTTGGTGTGGTCCCTCCAGTGTAGTGTTCCTTGGTGTAGTCCCTCCAGTGTAGTGCTCCTAGGTGTGGTCCCTCCAGTGTAGTGCTCCTAGGTGTGGTCCCTCCAGTGTAGTGCTCCTTGGTGTGGTCCCTCCAGTGTAGTGCTCCTTGGTGTGTTCCCTCCAGTGTAGTGCTCCTAGGTGTGGTCCCTCCAGTGTAGTGCTCCTAGGTGTGGTCCCTCCAGTGTAGTGCTCCTAGGTGTGGTCCCTCCAGTGTAGTGCTCCTAGGTGTGGTCCCTCCAGTGTAGTGCTCCTTGGTGTGGTCCCTCCAGTGTAGTGCTCCTAGGTGTGTTCCCTCCAGTGTAGTGCTCCTAGGTGTGTTCCCTCCAGTGTAGTGCTCCTTGGTGTGGTCCCTCCAGTGTAGTGCTCCTAGTTGTGGTCCCTCCAGTGTAGTGCTCCTAGGTGTGGTCCCTCCAGTGTAGTGCTCCTTGGTGTGGTCCCTCCAGTGTAGTGCTCCTAGTTGTGGTCCCTCCAGTGTAGTGCTCCTGGGTGTGGTCCCTCCAGTGTAGTGCTCCTAGGTGTGGTCCCTCCAGTGTAGTGCTCCTAGGTGTGGTCCCTCCAGTGTAGTGTTCCTTGGTGTGGTCTCTCCAGTGTAGTGCTCCTTGGTGTGGTCCCTCCAGTGTAGTGCTCCTTGGTGTGGTCCCTCCAGTGTAGTGCTCCTAGGTGTGGTTCCTCCAGTGTAGTGCTCGTAGGTGTGGTCCCTCCAGTGTAGTGCTCCTTGGTGTGGTCCCTCCAGTGTAGTGCTCCTTGGTGTGGTCCCTCCAGTGTAGTGCTCCTAGGTGTGGTCCCTCCAGTGTAGTGCTCCTAGGTGTGGTCCCTCCAGTGTAGTGCTCCTTGGTGTGGTCCCTCCAGTGTAGTGCTCCTTGGTGTGGTCCCTCCAGTGTAGTGCTCCTAGGTGTGGTCCCTCCAGTGTAGTGCTCCTAGGTGTGGTCCCTCCAGTGTAGTGCTCCTTGGTGTGGTCCCTCCAGTGTAGTGCTCCTTGGTGTGGTTCCTCCAGTGTAGTGCTCCTTGGTGTGGTCCCTCACAGTGTAGTGCTCCTAGGTGTGGTCCCTCCAGTGTAGTGCTCCTAGGTGTGGTCCCTCCAGTGTAGTGCTCCTTGGTGTGGTCCCTCCAGTGTAGTGCTCCTTGGTGTGGTCCCTCCAGTGTAGTGCTCCTAGGTGTGGTTCCTCCAGTGTAGTGCTCCTTGGTGTGGTCCCTCCAGTGTAGTGCTCCTAGGTGTGGTCCCTCCAGTGTAGTGCTCCTTGGTGTGGTCCCTCCAGTGTAGTGCTCCTTGGTGTGGTTCCTCCAGTGTAGTGCTCCTTGGTGTGGTCCCTCCAGTGTAGTGCTCCTAGGTGTGGTCCCTCCAGTGTAGTGCTCCTAGGTGTGGTCCCTCCAGTGTAGTGCTCCTAGGTGTGGTCCCTCCAGTGTAGTGCTCCTTGGTGTGGTCCCTCCAGTGTAGTGCTCCTTGGTGTGGTCCCTCCAGTGTAGTGCTCCTAGGTGTGGTTCCTCCAGTGTAGTGCTCCTTGGTGTGGTCCCTCCAGTGTAGTGTTCCTTTGTGTGCTCTCTGTGCCGATGGCATGACAGCAGCAAACTTAGGATAACAGTCATGGAGACCTATTGATAACGCCACTATTTTGAAGTCTCCGAGGACCTGCCAGCCGGGGTCATCTTACCTCAAGACGTCCATCAAGGTCCTGGCGCCGTTGTAGTCCACTTGAGGTCCACCAAGTGTTCCAGGGGAAGAAGCGACTGGAAGATGGTCCTACTTACGGGCAGTGTGGCTTGAGGCTCCTGTACTAATAAGGGGACGAGTTACAGATTGCCTCGTACAGCCCCGTCACAGTGTGTCAGAAGCAGAGCGCATCTTACCCACAAAAGAAAACTTTGTAGGGGAATTAGACATTTGATATTCATTAGAGGCAAAAGCAATTAGGGAATATCACTTAATTCCCAAGGACCATAAACAAAAAAAAATTTTTACTCACTCGGAACGTAAGAGGCAGATTGCTTCTTCAGAGAGCATTATGGAGTGCGCAGATGACGAAACATATTAATATTTTTAATGAGGACTAATATCTCTAAATGAGTTGTGACAGGTTGATAGCCGATTGGGTCAATATCTGTCTGACATCCATAAAATTGTGTTGATCCAATAATCAGACTTGGGTATGTATGTGTCCCGCTCTCTACTTCCCTTCCACACCATCCAAGTGTCTTAATGTGTCATGATACACACACACACACACACACACACACACACACACACACACACACACACACACACACACACACACACACACACACACACACACACACACACACACACACACACACACACACACACACACACACACACACACACAGGATACAGAATAGGAGATGAAGTACTTAATGAAACAGACAGAGAGAAAGATCTAGGAGTTGATATCACAACAAACCTGTCTCCTGAAGCCCACATAAAGAGAATAACGTCTGCGGCATATGCGAGGCTGGCTAACATCAGAACGACGTTCAGGAACCTGTGTAAGGAATCATTTAGAATCTTGTACACAACATATGTAAGACCAATCCTGGAGTATGCGGCCCCAGCATGGAGCCCGTACCTTGTCAAGCACAAGACGAAGCTGGAAAAAGTCCAAAGGTATGCTACTAGACTAGTCCCAGAACTAAGAGGCATGAGTTATGAGGAAAAGCTGCGGGAAATGCACCTTACGACACTGGAAGACAGAAGAGTAAGGGGGGGGGACATGATCACAACCTACAAAATCCTCAGGGGAATCGACCGGGTAAACAAGGATGAACTATTCAACACTGGAGGGACGCGAACAAGGGGACACAGGTGGAAGCTGAGTACCCAAATGAGCCACAGAGACGTTAGAAAGAACTTTTTCAGTGTGAGAGTAGTTAGTAAATAGAATGCACTAGGAAGTGATGTGGTGGAGGCTGACTCCATACACAGTTTCAAATGTAGATATGATAGAGCCCAGTAGGCTCAGGAATCTGTACACCAGTTGATTGACGGTTGAGAGGCGGGACCAAAGAGCCAGAGCTCAACCCCCGCAAGCACAATTAGGTGAGTACACACACACACACACACTCGCACACACACACACACACACACACACACACACACACACACACACACACACACACACACACACACACACACACACACACACACACACACACACACACACACACACACACACACACACACACACACACACACACACACACACACACACACACACACACACACACACACACACACACACACACACACACACACACACACACAATTACTCACACACACACACACACATACAGCCACAGAGCCACACACAATGAGCCACACAGATATTAGAAAGAACAATTTTAGTGTCAGAGTGGTTGAAAAATGTAAAGCATTAGGAAGTGATGTGGTGGAGGCTGACTCCATACACAGTTTCAAGTGTAGATATGATAGAGCCCAATAGGCTCAGGAATCTGTACACCTGTTGATTGACGGTTGAGAGACGGGACCAAAGAGCCAGAGCTCAACCCCCGCAAGCACAACTAGGTGAGTACAACTAGGTGAGTACACACACACACAGCAGTAATATACAACCCTCCACCAAATGACAGGAGACCCAGTCAAGAGTATGAAAACAACAACATGGCAGTTAACACTATAATTGAGAGGGCAGCCTCTGCTGCCTGTAGAAATAGATCCCACCTGCTCATCATGGGCGACTTCAATCACGGAAGGATTGACTGGAAGAACAAGGAACCGCATGGAGGCGAGGATACGTGGAGAGCCAAACTATTGGAGGTGGTGACAAGCAACATTTTAAGGAAAAGGGAAACTATGAGGTGATAAGAAAATTCCTAACAGATATAGCATGGGAAACAGAGCTCAGGGGAAAGACGGTCCAAGATATGATAGATTACATCACGCAGAAGTGCAAGGACGCAGCAAACAAGTTTGTACCAATCCAAAAGGAAAACAGAGAAATGAAAATGAGAAACCCATGGTTTAATCAGAGATGCAGGCTAGCTAAGCAGCAAAGTAAAGGGCATGGAGAAACTATAGGAATAACAGGACACTGGAGAGCAGAGAAAGATACCAGAATGCCAGGAATGAATATGTCAGGATGAGAAGACAGGCAGAAACACAATACGAAAATGACATCGCAAGCAAGGCAAAGACTCTGCCTAAATTGTTGCATATCCACATCAGGAGAAAAACAACAGTAAAGGAATAGGTTATGAAATTAAGGATAGAGGCGGAAGGATTCACTACAAATGACAAGGAAGTGTGTGAGGAATTGAATAAGAAATTCCAGGAGGTCTTCACCTTAGAGCAAGGAGAAATTCCAGAGGTAAGTGAGGGAATAGCTAACCAGGAACCACTGGAAGAGTTTGAGATTACCAGCGGGGAAGTAAGGAAGTGTTTACTAGAGTTGGATATGACAAAAGCTATAGGCCCAGATGGAATCTCCCCTTGGGTTCTAAAGGAAGGAGCAAGAGAACTGTGCCTGCCACTCTCCATAGTGTATAACAAATCACTGGCAACAGGGGAACTGCCAGATATTTGGAAAGCAGCTAACATAGTCCCGATATACAAGAAAGGGGATAGACAGGAGGCACTGAACTACAGGCCAGTGTCCCTAACCTGCATACCATGCAAGCTGATGGAGAAGATTGTGCGAAGAAAGCTAGTGGAGCATCTGGAGCGAAAGAACTTTGTAACAAAGCACCAACATGGGTCCAGGGATGGCATGTCCTGCCTGACAGGGTTACTTGAATTCTATGACCAGGCAACAAAAATAAGGCAAGAAAGAGAAGGGTGGGCAGACTGCATATTTTTGTATTGTCAGAAAGCCTTTGGTACAGTACCACACAAGAGGCAGGTGAAAAAGCTGGAGATGCAGGCTGGAGTGAAAGGGAAGGTACTCCATTGGATAAAGGAATACCTAAGCAGCAGGAGACAACGAGATAATGTGAGGGGTGAGGTCTCAGATTAGGGAGACATTACAAGTGGAGTCCCGCAGGGGTCAGTTCTTGGACCTATACTGTTTCTGGTATATGTAAATGATCTCCCAGAGGGTATTGAATCGTTTCTCTCAATGTTTGCCGACGATGCAAAAATTATGAGGAGGATTGAAACAGATGACGATAGTAAGAGGCTACAAGATGACCTAGACAGACTGAGTGAATGGTCCAACAAATGGCTGTTGAAGGTCAACCCGAGTAAATGCAAAGTAATGAAATTAGGCAGTGGAAACAGAAGGCCAGACACAGGATACAGAATAGGAGATGAAGTACTTTATGAAACGGACAGAGAGAATGATCTAGCAGTTGATATCACACCAAACCTGTCTCCTGAAGCCCACATAAAAAGAATAACGTCTGCGGCATATGCGAGGCTGGCTTACATCAGAACAGCGTCCAGGAACCTGTGTAAGGAATCATTCAGTATCTTGGAGTATTCAATCCTGGAGTATGCGGTCCCAGGATGGAGCCCGTATCTTGTCAAGCACAAGACAAAGTTAGAGAAGATTTAGCGGTATTCCGCCAGGATCGTCCCGGAACTGAGAAGTATGAGCTACGCGGAAAGGCTAAAGAAGCTGAACCTCACATCCCTGGAAAAGAGAAGAGTAAGGGAAGACATGATAACCACCTACAAAATTCTCTGGGTACTTGACAGGGTGGACAAAGACTAACTCTTAAGCACGGGTGGGACATGAACAAGGGGACACAGGTGGAAACTTAGTACTCAGATGAGCAACATAGACATTAGAAAGAATTTTTTCAGTGTCAGGGTAGTTAAGAAATGGAATGCATTAAGTAGTGTTGTGGTGGAGGCTGACTCCATACACAGTTTCAAATGTAGATATGATAGAGTCAAATAGGCTCAGGAATCTGTACATCAGTATCTGTACATCTGCTCGAGAGGAAAAGATTAGTGGTAGTACTGGGTATTAAAGAGCAGGAAGGCTACAGTAAGACTGAATGGATTGGTAAGGACAATACGGCGGTGAGAATGACCCTACAGGGTTACAGATGGAAGAGGGCTGGACAAAGCATAAAGAAGCTTTTCAGGCTAGGCTGGTAAAACAAGGACAGAGATCGCCTGATAAAAATAGTGCTTGCAAACGAGATTGGATTGAAAGGAGGCAATTCTAGTAAGGAAGAACCACCTGTACCATGCGAGTGGTTACAGCAAAGTATTCCACTAGAGGGACATGACAAGGAAAGAGAAAGTAATGGCAACAGAAGCAATATATATATTGCAATATATATATATATATATGGCTTTTTGGTCCCGCCTCTCAACCATCAATCAACTGGTGTACAGATTCCTGAGCCTATTGGGCTCTATCATATCTACATTTGAAACTGTGTATGGAGTCAGCCTCCACCACATCACTTCCTAATGCATTCCATTTACTAACTACTCTGACACTGAAAAAGTTCTTTCTTACGTCTCTGTGGCTCATTTGGGTACTCAGCTTCCACCTGTGTCCCCTGTTCGCGTCCCACCAGTGTTGAATAGTTCATCCTTGTTTACCCGGTCGATTCCCCTGAGGATTTTGTAGGTTGTGATCATGTCCCCCCTTACTCTTCTGTCTTCCAGTGTAGTAAGGTGCATTTCCCGCAGCCTTTCCTCATAACTCATGCCTCTTAGTTCTGGGACCAGTCTAGTAGCATACCTTTGGACTTTTTCCAGCTTCGTCTTGTGCTTGACAAGGTACGAGCTCCATGCTGGGACCGCATACTCCAGGATTGGTCTTACATATGTGGTGTACACGATTCTGAATGATTCCTTATACAGGTTCCTGAACGCCGTTCTGATGTTAGCCAGCCTCGCATATGCCGCAGACGTTATTCTCTCTATGTGGGCTTCAGGAGACAGGTTTGGTGTGATATCAACTCCTAGATTTTTCTCTCTGTCTGTTTCATTAAGTACTTCATCTCCTATTCTGTATCCTGTGCCTGGCCTCCTGTTTCCACTGCCTAGTTTCATTACTTTGCATTTACTCGGGTTGAACTTCAACAGCCATTTGTTGGGCCATTCACTCAGTCTATCCAGGTCATCTTGTAGCCTCCTACTATCATCCTCTGTTTCAATCCTCCTCATAATTTTTGCATCGTCGGCAAACATTGAGAGGAACGAATCTATACCCTCTGGGAGATCATTTACATATACCAGAAACAGTATAGGTCCAAGGACTGACCCCTGCGGGACTCCACTTGTGACGTCTCGCCAATCTGAGACCTCACCCCTCACACAGACTCGTTGTCTCCTGTTGCTTAGGTACTCCTCTATCCACCGGAGTACCTTCCCTCTCACTCCAGCCTGCATCTCCAACTTTCGCACTAGCCTCTTGTGTGGCACTGTATCAAAGGCTTTCTGACAATCCAAAAATATGCAGTCTGCCCACCCTTCTCTTTCTTGCCTTATTTTTGTTGCCTGGTTGTAGAATTCAAGTAACCCTGTGAGGCAGGACCTGCCATCCCTAAACCCATGTTGATGCTGTGTTACAAAGTTCCTTCGCTCCAGATGCTCCACTAGTTTTTTCGCACAATCTTCTCCATCAGCTTGCATGGTATGCAGGTTAGGGACACTGGCCTGTATTTCAGTGCCTCCTGTCTATCCCGTTTCTTGTATATCGGGACTACGTTAGCTGCTTTCCAAATATCTGGCAGTTCCCCTGTTGCCAGTGATTTGTTATACACTATGGAGAGTGGTAGGCACAGTTCTCTTGCTCCTTCCTTTAGAACCCAAGGGGAGATTCCATCTGGGCCTATAGCCTTCGTCACGTCCAACTCTAGTAAACACTTCCTTACTTCCCCACTGGTAATCTCAAACTCTTCCAGTGGTTCCTGGTTAGCTATTCCCTCATTTACCTCTGGAATTTCTCCTTGCTCTAAGGTGAAGACATCCTGGAATTTCTTATTCAATTCCTCACACACTTCCTTGTCATTTGTAGTGAATCCTTCCGCCCCTATCCTTAATCTCATAACCTGTTCCTTTACTGTTGTTTTTCTCCTAATGTGGCTATGCAACAATTTAGGCTGAGTCTTTGCCTTGCTTGCGATGTCATTTTCGTATTGTGTTTCAGCCTCTCTTCTCATCCTGACATATTCATTCCTGGCATTCTGGTGTGTCTGTGTCTGTGTGTGTATGTGTGTACTCACCTAGTTGTGTCTGTGGGGGTTGAGCTCTGGCTCTTTGGTCCCGCCTCTCAACTGCCAATCAACTGTTGTACAGATTCCTGAGTCTATTGGGATCTATCATATCTACATTTGAAACTGTGTATGGAGTCAGCCTCCACCACATCACTATTTAATGCATTCCATTTGTTAACTACCCTTACCTTGTCAATTCCCCTGAGAATTTTGTAGGTGGTTATCATGTCTCCCCTTACTCCTCTGTTTTCTAGGGTTGTGAGGATCAGTTCCCTTAGCCTTTCCTCGTAACTCATTCCTCTCAGTTCTGGGACCAGTCTGGTGGCATACCTCTGAATCTTCTCTAACTGAAGATTGTGTGTGTGTGTGTGTGTGTGTGTGTGTGAGTGTGTACTCACGTAATTGTGCTTGCGGGTGGTTGACCTTCGTCTCTTTGGTCCCGCCTCTCAAATGTAAATCAACTGGGGTGCAGATTACTGAGCCTATAGGGCTCTATCATATCTACATTTAAAACCGTGTATGGAGTCAGCCTCCACCACATCACTGCCTAATGAATTCCTTCCGTTGACTACTCTGACACTCAAAAAGTTCCTTCTAACGTCCCTGTGGCTCATGTGGGTACTCAGTTTCCACCTGTGTCCCCTTGTTCGCGTACCACCAGTGTTGAATAGTTTATCCATGTTTATGCGGTCGATTCTCCTGAGGATTTTGTAGGTTGTGATCATATCTCCCTTTACTCTTCTATCTTCCAGTGTCGTAAGGTGCATTTCCCTCAGCCTTTCCTCGTAACTCATGCCTCTTAGTTCTGGGACTAGCCTAGTGGCATACCTATGGACTTTTTCCAGCTTTGTCTTGTGCTTGACAAGGTACGGGCTCCATGCTGGGGCCGCATATTCCAGGATTGGTCTTACATATGTGGTGTACAAGATTCTGAATGATTCCTTACACAGGTTCCTGAACGCTATTCTGATGTTAGCCAGCCACACATAAGCCGCAGACGATATTCTTTAAATGTGGGCTTCAGGAGACGGGTTTGGTGTGATATCAACTCCTTGATCTTTCTCTCTGTCCGTTTCATCAAGTACTTTATCTCCTATTCTGTTTCCTGTGTCTGGCCTCCTGTTTCTACTGCCTAGTTTCATTACTTTGCCATTACTCGGGTTGAACTTCAACAGCCATTTGTTGGACCATTCACTCAGTCTGTCTAGGTCATCTTGTAGCCTCCTACTATTATCCTCTGTTTCAATCATCCTCAACATTTTTTCATCATCAGCAAACATTAAGAGAAACGAGTCTATACCCTCTGAGAGATCATTTACATATACCAGAAACAGTATAGGTCCATGGACTGACCTCTGCGGGACTCCACTTGTGACGTCTCGCCAATCTGAGACCTCACCGCTCACACTGACTCGTTGTCTCCTGTTGCTTAGGTACTCCTTTATCCAATGGAGTACCTTCCCTTTCACTCCAGCCTGCATCTCCAGCTTTTACACTAGCCTCTTGTGTGGTACTGTATCAAAGGCTTTCTGACAATCCAAAAATATGCAGTCTGCCCACCCTTCTCTTTCTTGCCTTATTTTTGTTGCCTGGTCGTAGAATTCAAGTAACCATGTGAGGCAGGACCTGTCATCCCTAAACCCATGCTGATGCTGTGTTACAAAGTTCTTTCGCTCCAGATGTTCTACTAGCTTTCATCGCACAATCTTCTCCATCAGTTTGCATGGTATGCAGGTTAGGGACACGGGCCTGTATTTCAGTGCCTCCTGTCTATTCCCTTTCTTGTATATCGGGACTACGTTAGCTGCTTTCCAAATTTCTGGCAGTTCCCCTGTTGCCAGTGATTTGTTATACACTATGGAGAGTGGCAGGCACAGTTCTTCTGCTCCTTCCTTTAGTATCCAAGGGGAGATTCCATCTGGGCCTATAGCCTTTGTCACATCTAACTCTAGTAAACACTTCCTTACTTCCCCGCTGACAATCTCAAAATCTTCCAGTGGTTCCTGGTTACCTATTCCCTTTCTTATCACTGGAATTTCTCCTTGCTCTAAAGTTAAGACTTTCTGGAATTTCTTATTCAGTTCCTCACACACTTCCTTGTCGTTTATAGTGAATTCTTCTGTCCCTATCCTTAATTTCATAACCTGTTCCTTTACTGTTGTTTTTCTCCTGATGTGGCTATGCAGCAATTTAGGCTGAGTCTTTGCCTTGCTTGCGATGTCATTTTCGTATTGTCTTTCTGCCTCTCGTCTCATCCTGACATATTCATTCCTGGCATTCTGATATCTTTCTCTGCTCTCCAGAGTCCTGTTATTCCTATAGTTTCTCCATGCCCTTTTACTTTGCTGCTTAGCTAGTCTACATCTCTGATTAAACCATGTGTTTCTCATCTTCATTTCACTGTTTTCCTTTTGGTCTGGGACAAACTTGTTTACTGCGTCCTGGCACTTCTGCGCGATATAGTCCACCATGGCTTGGGCCTGAGCTCTGTTTCCCATGCTATAACTGTTAGGAATTTTCTTATCTCCTCATAGTTTCCCTTTCGGTATGCTAACCTTTTGTTTTCGGTATCCCCCCTCGAGTTTAATAACCCTTCTTCAATCAGGTACTCAAACACCAGAACACTGTGGTCGCTCATTCCTACTGGGGCCTCAAAACCGATTTCTCTTATGTCGGAGTCGTTCAGAGTGAAGACTAGGTCGAGTCTCGCTGGTTCGTCATTTCCTTTCATCCTTGTGGGTTCTCTGACATGCTGGGTTAAAAAATTTCTAGTCACCACCCCCAATAGTCTAACTCTTCACGTATCCTCGTCTCCATGAGGTTCCTTATTTTTCCAGTCAATCCTTCCATGATTGAAGTCCCTCATGATGAGCAGGTGGGATCTATTTCTACAGGCAGCAGAGGCTGCCCTCTCAATTATAGTGTTAACTTCCATGTTGTTGTTTTCATACTCTTGACTGGGTCTCCTGTCATTTGGTGGAGGGTTGTATATGACTGCTACTACTATCCTTGGTCCTCCCATTATCATGGTGCCTGCTATGTAGTCTCTGAAACCCTCACAGCCCAGGATAGCCATCTCCTTAAAACTCCATTCCTTTCTCATGAGTATGGCCACTCCGCCTCCTCCCCTACCCTCCATCTCTTTGCTTATTACTGTGTACTCCTAGGGAAACACGGCATTAGTTTTGCTTCCAGAGAGTTTTGTTTCAGTGAGTCCGATTACATCTGGGTTCACTTCTTTTGCACACACACACACTTCTTGTGTGTGTGTGTGTGTGTGTGTGTGTGTGTGTGTGTGTGTGTGTGTGTGTGTGTGTGTGTGTGTGTGTACTCACCTAGTTGTGCTTGCGGGGGTTGAGTTCTGGCTCTTTAGTCCCGCCTCTCAACCGTCAATCAACAGGTGTACAGATTCCTGAGCTTATTGGGCTCTATTATATTACACTTGAAAATCTGTATGGAGTCAGCCTCCACCACATCACTTCCTAATGCATTTCATTTGTCAACCACTCTGACACTAAAAAATTATTTCTAATATCTCTGTGGTTCATTTGCGCTCTCAGTTTCCACCTGTGTCCCCTTGTGCGTGTGGCCCTTGTGTTAAATAGCCTGTCTTTATCTACCCTATCAATTCCATTCAGAATCTTGAATGTGGTGATCATGTCGCCCCTAACTCTTCTGTCTTCCAGCGAAGTGAGGTTTATTTCCCGTAGTCTCTCCTCGTAGCTCATGCCTCTCAGCTCAGGTACTAGTCTGGTGGCAAAGCTTTGAACCTTTTCCAGTTTACTCTTATCCTTGACTAGATATGGACTCCATGCTGGGGCTGCATACTCCAGGATTGGCCTGACATATGTGGCATACAAAGTTCTGAATGATTCTTTACACAAGTTTCTAAAGGGCGTTCTTATGTTAGCCAACCTGGCATATGCTGCTGATGTTATCCTCTTGATATGGGCTTCAGGGGACAGGTCTGGCGTGATATAAACCCCCAGGTCCTTCTCACACTCTCTCTCGGAGTCTTGAAGAATTTAATCTCCCAAATGATACCTTGTAACTGGCCTCCTGCTCCCTACACCTATCTTCATTACATTACATTGTGTGTGTGTGTGTGTGTGTGTGTGTGTGTGTGTGTGTGTGTGTTCTCACTTGGCTGTTGTGCTTGCGGGGGTTGAGCTTTGGCTCTTTGTCCAATGTGGTATGTGTGTTTATGTGTGTGCGTACGCTTCAAGCTGTTATAACATAGTTGTGCTTGCGGGGGTTCTGCTTGTGATGCATTTACCACCTGTGTTAAATAATCCCTCCTTGGCTTCCCGGTCAATTCCCCCTTAGAATTTTGTATATTGTGATTATGTCTCCCTAGGTCTTCTGTCTTCCAGTGACATGAGGTGCAGTTCGTGAAGCCTTTCCTCATAGTTCATGCCTCTTAGTTCTGGGACTAGCCTAGTGGCACATCTCTGAACATTTTCCAGCTTCGTCTTGTGCTTGGCAAGGTACGGGCTTCAAGCTGGGGCCGCATCCTCCAGGATTGGACTTAAATATGTGGTATACAAGGTTCTGAAGGCTTTCTTGCACAAGTTTCTGAAAGCAGTTAGGATGTTATGCAGCCTCGCATACGCCGCTGATGTTATTATTTTTATTTGGGCTTCAGGAGGCATGTCTGGCGTGATATCAACCCCTAGATCTTTCTCCCTGTCTGTTTCGTGAAGGACTTCACTCCCATTCACTATCCATTTTTCCTCCGCCTAGATTCATCACCTTACATTTACTTGTGTTGAACTTTAGCAGCTAATTGGACCATTCCTTCAGTTTGTTTAAGTCATCTTGTAGCCTCATACTATCTTCTTCTGTCTTAATCCTCCTCATAATTTTTGCATCATCAACAAACATTGAGAAGAACGAGTCTCTTTCCTCTGGGAGATTATTTACAAATATTAGAAACAGTATAGGTCCAAGGACTGAACCCTGTGGGACTCACTGGTGACGCCTCGCCAATCTGAGGCCTCACCCCTCACATTGACTCGCTGTCTTCTGTTACTTAGGTACTCCCTTATGCAATGGAGTCCTTTCCTTTTCACTCTTGCCTACATCTCCAGCTTGTGCACTAGTCTCTTATGTGATACTGTGTCAAAGGCTTTCTGGCAATCCAAAAATGTGCAATCTACCCAGCCATCTCTATCATGACTAATTTGTGTTGAATTCAATAAATCCTGTGTGCGTGTGTATGCGTGAGTGTGTGATTGTGTGCATGTGTGTGTTTTCGTTTGCCCCTTCTTCCAGTCAGACCTGAAGATAAACACAAGACCAGGAGGCAGGAGTGGTGTGCGCGCGCCGGCCTGGTCCCTGCTATAAGACACAGGCGGGCGGGTGTAGGGACCACGAGTCCCGCCCCACCGTCAGCACCTCACGCAGTGAGTAGCTGGCGTCTGTGGTCTGACACAGCACCTCGCACTACACCTGGGGGAGTTGTACACCACGGAGGGGATTGTGGTAGGAGTGTATACCTCGGGGGGTGATTGTGGTAGACGTGTTCACCTCGGGGGGTGATTGTGGTAGGCGTGTACACCTCGGGGATGATTGTGGTAGACATGTTCACCTCGGGGAGTGATTGTGGTAGACATGTACACCTCGGGGATGATTGTGGGAGAGGTGTACCCAGTTGATGTCTACTGCCTCTCTGTCATCATTACCATCATCAGTACTGCAGGTGAAGGACCAGTGCTTGTGTGAGTGTGTTACTACTATTAATATTCCACTTACACAAGTATTGGGGCCTTTTTCACCTTTCATTTACAAATACCACGTTATTATAGTAAGCTTCCTCATTATCAATATTATTTGTATTATTTAATAATAATGTATGATTTATATGTGAAAAGATAATGTTATGGGACGTTGTACAATTGTCTTGCTCTCCTGAAGAGTCAAACAATTAGTGTGAAGTTGTGTGTGTTTGTTTGTTCTGACGTAGCTGTCCTTGCAAAGTCAAGCTTCAGCTCTACAAGCCTGGCTTGACCATCTGTCGATTGGTTAATGCCTTCAATGACTTCCTCCTGGTAGTTTTTAATATTACATATGTATTTACTGTGTATATTGAGCGTATAGTTGTATATGTTGGTGCCGTGTTCCCGCCTCTGCTCCGCCTCACATCAATTATGTTTCCATCACATAAAACATAATTCCTCAGAGAATAAGAACAAAGATTTGTTCTAAATCTCTGCACTTTATCGAATTTGATTTAGTTTCTTTAAATAGACCTTTGCCGTCGGTGCTGCCTTCTTGATGGTTGTATACAGTGTTATGAAGGCTTCATTGTCCTGGATAGTGAAGGGAAAACCCGGAGTTTCCAATTACTGGTCCTCTAATGTCTCTCATTCCTCAGGTTTACCGTTGTATTTCTCTTGAGGCTCCTCACTCAATCCTCAACTCCTCACATCAAGGCAGTTGTGATGTTAGCCAGCCTTGCATACGCCGCAGATGTTATTGCTTTTATGTGGGCTTCAGGAGACAGGTTTGGTGTGATATCAATTCCTAGATCTTTCTCTCTGTCCGTTTCATGAAGGACTTCATCTCCTATTCTGTATCCTGTGTCTGGCCTTCTGTTTTCACCGTCTAGCTTCATTACCTTACATTTATTCGGGTTGAACTTTAGTAGCCATTTGTTGGACCATTCATTCAGTTTGTCAAGTTTCTCTTGTAGCCGCATACTATCTAACTCTGCCTTAATCCTTCTCATAATATTTGCATCATCAGCAAACAACGAGAGGAACGAATCTCTACCCTCTGGGATCTCATTTACATATAACAGAAACAGTATAGGTCCAAAGATTAATCCCTGTGGGACTCCAATGGTGACGTCTCGCCAATCTGAGACCTCACCCCTCACAGTGACTCGTTGTCTTCTGTTGCTTAGGTTCTCCCTTATCCAATGGAGTACCTTCCGTTTCACTCCAGCCTGCATCTCCATCTTTTGCACTAGCCTCTTATGTGGTACTGTGTCAAAGGCTTTCATGCAATCCAAAAATTTACAGACTGCCCCCTCCTCTCTTTCTTGCCTAAATTTTTGTTGCTTGGTCGTAGAATTCAATTAATCCTGTGAGGCAGGACTTGCCATCCCTGAACCCTTGTTCAGGGATGGCAACACGCCGACACGCACGTGAAGCCGTGTCGGCGGCTTCACGTGCGTGTGTCTGCGGCTTCACGTGCGTGTGTCTGTGGCTTCACGTGCATGTGTCTGCGGTTTCACATGTGTGTGTGTCTGCGGTTTCACGGGCGTGTGTCTGCGGCTTCACATGTGTGTGTGTCTGCGGCTTCACGTACATGTGTCTGCGGCTTCACATGTGTGTGTGTCTGAGGATTCATATTTGTGTGTGTGTGTGTCTGCGGCTTCACGGGCGTGTGTCTGCGGCTTCACATGTGTGTGTGTCTGCGGCTTCACGTACATGTGTCTGCGGCTTCACATGTGTGTGTGTCTGAGGATTCATATTTGTGTGTGTGTGTGTCTGCGGCTTCACGGGCGTGTGTCTGCGGCTTCACATGTGTGTGTGTCTGCGGCTTCACGTACATGTGTCTGCGGCTTCACATGTGTGTGTGTCTGAGGATTCATATTTGTGTGTGTGTGTGTCTGCGGCTTCACAGGCGTGTGTCTGCGGCTTCACGTGCATGTGTCTGAGGCTTCACATGTGTGTGTCTGCGGCTTCACATGTGTGTGTGTGTGTGTGTGTGTGTGTGTGTGTGTGTGTGTGTGTGTGTGTGTGTGTGTGTGTGTGTGTGTGTGTGTGTGTGTGTGTGTGTGTGTGTGTGTGTGTGTGTGTGTGTGTGTGTGTGTGTGTGTGTATCTGCGGCTTCACGTGTGTGTGTGTGTGTGAGTGTGTCTGCGGCTTCACGTGTGTGTGTGTGTGTGTCTGCGGCTTCACGTGCGTGTGTCTGCGGCTTCATGCATGTGTGTCTGCGTCTTCACGTGCGTGTGTCTGCGGCTTCACGTGTGTGTGTCTGCGTCTTCACGTGCGTGTGTCTGCGGCTTCACGTGCGTGTGTGTCTGCGGCTTCATGTGTGTGTGTCTGCGGCTTCATGTGCGTGTGTCTGCGGCTTCACGTGCGTGTGTCTGCGTCTTCACGTGCGTGTGGCTGCGGCTTCACGTGTGTGTGTCTGCGTCTTCACGTGCGTGTGTCTGCGGCTTCACGTGCGTGTGTCTGCGGCTTCATGTGCGTGTGTCTGCGGCTTCACGTGCCTGTGTCTGAGGTTTCACATGCATGTGTGTCTGCGTCTTCACGTGCGTGTGTCTGCGGCTTCACGTGTGTGTGTCTGCGTCTTCACGTGCGTGTGTCTGCGGCTTCACATCCATGTGTGTCTGTGTCTTCACGTGTGTGTGTGTGTCTGCGTCTTCACGTGTGTGTGTGTGTGTGTCTGCGGCTTCACGTGCGTGTGTCTGCGGCTTCACGTGCGTGTGTGTCTGCGGCTTCATGTGCGTGTGTCTGCGGCTTCATGTGTGTGTGTCTGTGGCTTCATGTGCGTGTGTCTGCGGCTTCATGTGCGTGTGTCTGCGGCTTCACGTGCGTGTGTCTGCGTCTTCACGTGCGTGTGTCTGCGGCTTCACATCCATGTGTGTCTGCGTCTTCACGTGTGTGTGTGTGTCTGCGTCTTCACGTGTGTGTGTGTCTGCGGCTTCACGTGCGTGTGTCTGCGGCTTCACGTGCGTGTGTGTCTGCGGCTTCATGTGCGTGTGTCTGCGGCTTCATGTGTGTGTGTCTGCGGCTTCATGTGCGTGTGTCTGCGGCTTCATGTGAGTGTGTCTGCGGCTTCACGTGCGTGTGTCTGCGTCTTCACGTGCGTGTGTCTGCGGCTTCACGTGCGTGTGTCTGCGTCTTCACGTGCGTGTGTCTGCGGCTTCACATCCATGTGTGTCTGCGGCTTCACGTGCGTGTGTCTGTGTGTACTCAACTAGTTGTGCTCACCTAGTTGTGCTGGTGGGGGTTGAGCTCTGGCTCTTTGGTCACGCCTCTCAACTGTCAGTCAACTAATATACAGGTTCCTGAGCCTATTGGGCTCTATCATATCTACACTTGAAGCTGTGTATGGAGTCACCCTCCACCACATCACTACCTAATGCATCCCATTTGTCTTCTACTCTGACACAGAACAAAATATTTCTAACGTCTCTATGGATCATTTGGGCACTCAATTACCACCTGTGTCCTCTTAGTGCGTGTGCCACTTCTGTTAAATAGTCTGTCTTTATCTACTCTATCAATTCCTCTACGAAGCTTGTATGTGGTGATCATGTCCGCTCTAACTCTTCTGTCTCCCAGTGACATGAGGTTTAGCTCCCGTAGTCTCTCCTCGTAGCTCATGCCTCTCAGCTCGGGTACTTGTCTGGTGGCAAACCTTTGAACCTTCTCCAGTTTAGTCTTATGCTTGACTAGATATGGACTCTACGCTGAAGCTGCATACTCCAGGATTGGTCTGATATATGTGATATACAATGTTTTGAATGATTCCTTACGCAAGTTTCTAAATGCCGTTATTATGTTAGCCAACCTGGCGTATGCCGCTGATGTTATCCTCATGATATGGGCATCGTAAGACTGGTCTGGGGTGATATCAACCTCCCAAGTCTTTCTCTCTCTCTGACCTTTGAAGAATTTCATCTCCCAAGAGATACCTTGTATCTGGTCTCCTGCTCCCTACACCTATCTTCATTACATTACATTTGCTTGGGTTAAACTGTAACAACCACTTGTTCGACCATTCCTTCAGTTTGTCAAGGTCTTCTTGAAGCCTCAAGCAGTCCTCCTCTGTCTTAATCCTTTTCATAATTTTGACATCGTCAGCAAACATTGAGAGGAGTGAATCTATACCCTCCAGTAGATCATTTATGTATATCAGAAACAGGATAGGACCGAGTACAGAGCCCTGTGGTACTCCACTGGTTACTTGAGGCCAATCTCAGGTCTCACCCTTCACTGTAACTCTCTGCTTCCTATTGCTTAGGTGCTCCCTTATCCACTGGAGCACCTTATCAGTCATTCCTGCCTATCTCTATAGCTTATGTACCAGCCTCTTATAGGGTTCTGTGTCAAAGGTTTTCCGACAGTCCAAGAAAATGCAGTCCGCCCATCCTTCTCTTTCTTGCTTAATTTTTGTCAACTGGCAGTAGGACTCTGTTAAGCCTGTAAGGCAAGATTTACCCTCCCTGAACCCATGTTGGCGATTTGTCACGAAGTCCCTTCTCTCCAGATGTGTTACCAGGTTCTTTCTCACTATCTTCTCCATCACCTTGCATGGTATACAAGTCAAGGATACTGGCCTGTAGTTCAGTGCCTCTTGCCTGTCACTCTTTTTATATTGGGAGCACATTAGCCATCTTCCATATTTCTGTTAGGTCTCCCGTCTCCAGTGACCTATTATACACTATGAAGAGGTGCAAGCAAAGTGGCCCTGCAAACTCTTTCAATACCCTTGGTGAGATCCCGTCTGGACCAACCACCTTTCTCACATCTTGTTCTCACCTTGTTATATTGTGAAGACCTCCTGGAACCTCTTGTTGAGTTCTTCTCACACCTCTTTGTCATTCTCTGTATACCTGTCCTCGCCTGTTCTAAGTTTCATTACCTGTTCTTTCACTGTTGTTTTCCTCCTGATGTGACTGTGTAGTAGCTTTGGATTGGTCTTGGCTCTGCTTGCTATATCATTTTCATAATTTTTCTCTGCTACTCTTCTCACCCTGACGTACTCATTCCTGGTTCTCTGGTATCTCTCTCTGCTTTCTGGTGTTCTGTTATTACGGAAGTTCCTCCACGCCCTTTTGTTCAGTTCTTTTGCTTCCATACATGCCCTATTATACCATGTATTCTTCTTTTGCTTCTCGGATTTTTTCTTTTTGGGCCGGGATGAACCTGTGTACTGCCTCCTGACACTTTTGGGTGTCATAGTCCATCATGTCTTGTACAGACAAAGCTCTGAGGTCTGTGTCCCATGGTATATCCCTTAGGAAACTTTTCATCTCCTCATAATTTCCCTTTCGGTATGCCAGCTTTTTGTTTCCCTTGTTCTTTTTTGGGGGAGATAAATCCTAGCTCTAATAGGTACTCAAAGATCAATACACTGTGATCACTCATTCCCAAGGGTGCTTCCAACCTAACTTACCTTATATCCGACTCATTTAGAGTAAATATCAGATCAAGCATAGCTGGTTCATCCTCTCCTTTCATTCTTGTCGGTCACTTTATGTATTGGCTTAGAACGTTTCTTGTTGCCACGTCCAGAGCTTAGTTTACCATGTATCTGGTCTTCTATGTGGGTCTCCGTTCTCCCAATCTATCTTCCTGTGGTTGAAGTCTCTCAAGTTAGTAGTCCAGATCCATTCCTTCTAGCAACAGAAGCTGCTCTCTCTATTATGTTAATGGGGCCATGTTGTTTCTATTATATTCCTGTCTGGGTATTCTGTCATTTGGTGGTGGGTTATATATGATTACGACTATATTTTTTTGTCCTCCAGTTGCTGTGGCACCTGTTATGTAGTCACTGAAACCTCTCAGCCATGAATAACCATCTCCTCATAATCCCAGCCTTTTGTTACCAGCAGAGCTACACCACCCCCACCTCTTCCTTCTCTCTCTTTCCTCACAACACAGTAGTCCTGTGGAAACACTGCATTTGTTATGGTTTTCGTTAGCTTTGTTTCTGTGAGTGCTATTATGTCTGGGTTTTCTTCTAGTACCTATTCTCCAAATTCATTTGCTTTATTTGTAATTCCATCTATGTTAGTGTACATTGCCTTGAGGCTCACTTTCTTCTGTCCCTTCTCATATTGCCTCCTTGGTGATGGGGAAAGCTGTTCCATGGGTGTGAGGATTTGTGAGGTGGATAACTGGGTCTCAGAGGATACTGGGGTGAGGGGTGGGGGGTCAAGTGAAGGAGGGACAGGGAGGGTATGGGATGAAGGGGGGAGGGAGGACAGGAAGGAAAAGGGGAGAGTGGGCATGGTGGGAGGAGGGGAGGGGTAGAAGGGTGGGAATGGGGTGAGGGGGAAGGGAGGGAGGGAGGGAGAGTTGGCTTAGCATTTGAGTGGGGGCAGAGAGGGTTTGGGGTAGGGGGGGGTTCCATGCAGAGGCGGGTGGTGGAGTTGCCCTCCCGTCTGGTGTTATTGGGTTGCTGGTTATGGGTTCCTCAATACCTCTTGGGATGTTGTGTTGGGAGCCGAGATTTCCTGGTTTTCTCCTCTTTCTTCTGCCTTGCTTCTGCAGCCATGGCTCTCTCCTCCCGTGTGTGAGTGTGTGTGAGTAGAAGAGGGTGAGTGAGTGTGTGTGAGTGGGAGTGTGTGAGTGGGAGTGTGTGTGAAGGAGTATATGTGAGTGAGAGTGTGTGAGAAGATGTGGGAGTCGGGGGTCGAGTGTGTGGGGAGTGTGGGGGGAGGGCTTAGGAGTGGAAAGTGGAAACCCTGGAAACACAAACTGAAACAGTCTCTATTTTCTGCTTGTTACAAGTTGTAATAAAGATGTCACATCTTGGCTTAACGTGTTGATGACGTATTAGAACGTTGTTACAACTTGCTATATTGGTTGTTATAGCTATATTGGTTGTTATAACTATAGGAGGTGTTAAAACTTGTTCGAGCGTTGTACCAACGTCGTAGTTTCGGTGTATGTTTGGCGGGAGGTGTGTATATGTGTGTGTGTATGTGTGTGTGTGTGTGTGTGTGTGTGTGTGTGTGTGTGTGTGTGTGTGTACTCACCTAGTTGTACTCACCTAGTTGTGTTTGCGGGGGTTGAGCTCTGGCTCTTTGGTCCCGCCTCTCAACCGTCAATCAACAGGTGTACAGATTCCTGAGCCTATCGGGCTCTGTCATATCTACACTTGAAACTGTGTATGGAGTGAGCCTCCACCACATCACCCCCTAATGCATTCCATTTGTCAACCACTCTGACACTAAAAAAGTTCTTTATAATATCTCTGTGGTTCATTTGGGCACTCAGTTTCCACACACACACACACCTGTGTGTGTGTGTGTGTGTGTGTGTGTGTGTGTGTGTGTGTGTGTGTGTGTGTGTGTGTGTGTGTGTGTGTGTGTGTGTGTGTGTGTGTATGTGTGTGTGTGTGTGGTGAAAAGGGGGTTGTACGGAGGGGGGTCAGCTGGTGGCAGGAGGGATGGTAAGTTGGAGGGAGGGAGAGGGATGGATTAGGGGGAGATGGAGGGATGGAGTAGAGGGAGATGAAGGGAGGGAGGGAGAGAGGGATAGAAGGAGAGAAGGAGAGTGGGAGAGAGAGAGGGAGAGAGAGAGGGAGAGCGAGGTATAGCGAAGGAGAGAGAGAGAGAGAGAGAGAGTGAGAGAGAGAGAGAGAGAGAGAGAGAGAGAGAGAGAGAGAGAGAGAGAGAGAGAGAGAGAGAGAGAGAGAGAGAGAGAGAGAGAGAGAGAGAGAGAGAGAGAGAGAGAGAGAGAGAGAGAGAGAGAGAGAGAGAGAGAGAGAGAGAGAGAGAGAGAGAGAGAGAGAGAGAGAGTAAATGGAACGTGTGTGTGTGTGTGTGTGTGGCGGGTGGTGTATGGTGGGTGGTTGGGGGGGGGGATAGGCAGTGTGGTCTTATGACACTTGGGGGTGAGAAAGTAGTGACCACATGAGCCGTATGTTTCAAGATTCTTTACATTCTTTAGCTGATATCCAAGACTACTTGTTATTCTAAAAACTCTGTACACCGTTAAGTGACACTAGAGGCTCTTACCGGCCAGCTCAACCACCAGAGTACACTAGGTGAGCATGAAGCATCTGTAGCAGCTGTAGTTGTTGTTGACCACACCGCTGCCAGGC
This sequence comes from Procambarus clarkii, assembly GCF_040958095.1. Classification (NCBI taxonomy): domain Eukaryota; kingdom Metazoa; phylum Arthropoda; class Malacostraca; order Decapoda; family Cambaridae; genus Procambarus; species Procambarus clarkii. The sequence goes on along the minus strand of NC_091181.1, from coordinate 11,028,398 downwards.
TCCAAGTTTCCTCCCTTGTGGCACCGATGTTGTACTCCTATTGTAGTTGTCCACTTAGCACAATCCGACACTGCCACTAAATTGCTGTTGCCTATGCATTGTGTTATACTTCGTAAAATCACTACACACTGACTTTCCTCCGTATCATTTTTATATCCAGAGATATGACTACCTATTCGAGGAGCGCCCAAACATGTTCCCTGTCCCTATGCCCGGACGTACGTGTGTACTCACCTATTTGTGCTTGCGGGGGTTGAGCTTTGGCTCTGTGGTCCCGCCTCTCGACTGTCAATCAACTGGTGTACAGATTCCTGAGCCTACTGGGCTCTATCATATCGACATTTGAAACTGTGAATGGAGTCAGCCTCCACCACATCACTCCCTAATGCACTCCATCTGTTAACTACTCTGACACTGAAAAAGTTCCTTCTAATGTCTCTGAGGCTCATGTGGGTACAAGGGGTCACAGGTGGTTTCCACCTGTGTCCCCTTGTTCGCGTCCCACCAATCGTGAACAGTTTATCCTTGTTTACCCGGTCGATTTCCCTGAGGTTTTTGTAGGTTGTGATCATGTCTCCCCATACTCTTCTGTCTTCCAGTTTCGTAAGGTGCATTTCCCGCAGCTTTTCCTCGTACCTCATGCCTCTTAGTTCTGGAACTATTCTAGTGGCCTACCTTTGAACTTTTTCCAGCTTCGTCTTGTGCTTGACAAAGTACGGGCTCCATGCTGGGGCCGCATACTCTAGGATTGGTCATACATATGTGGTGTACAAGATTCTGAATGATTCCTTACACAGGTTCCTGAAAGCTGTTCTGATGTTAGCCAGCCTCGCATATGCTGCAGACGTTATTCTATTTATGTGGGCTTCAGGAGACAGGTTTGGTGTGATAACAACTCCTAGATCTTTCTCTCTGTCCTTTTCATTAAGTACTTCATCTCCTATTCTGTATCCTGTGTCTGGCCTCCTGTTTCCATTGCCTAGTTTCATTACTTTGCATTTACTCGGGTAGAACTTCAACAGCCATTTGTTGGACCATTCACTCAGTCTGTCTAGGTCATCTTGTAGCCTCCTACTATCATCCTCAGTTTCAATCCTCCTCATAATTTTTGCATCAATGACAAACATTAAGAGAAACGATTCTATACCCTCTGGTAGATCATTTACATATATCAGAAACAGTATAGGTCCAAGGATGGATTCCTGTGGGACTCCACTCGTAACGTCTCACCCCTTACACTGACTCGTTGTCTCCTGTTGTTTAGGCACTCCTTTATCCAATGGAGTACCTTCCCTTTTACTCCAGCCTGCATCTCCAGCTTTTTCACTAGCCTCGTGTGTGGCACTGTATCAAAGGCTTTCCTGACAATCCAAAAATATGCAGTCTGCCCACCCATCTCTTTCTTACCTTATATTTGTTGCATGGTCGTAGAATTCAAGTAACTCTGTGAGTCAGGACCTGCCATCCCTAAACCCATGTTGATGCTATTACAAAGTTCTTTCGCTCCAGATTCTCCACTATCTTTCTTCGCACAATCTTCTCCATCAGCTTACATGATATGCAGGTTAGAGACACTGGCCTGTAGTTCAGTGCCTCCTGTCTATCCCCCTTCCATGTATATCGGGACTACGTTAGCTGCTTTCCAAATTTCTGGCAGTTCCCTTGTTCCTGGTGATTTGTTATACACTATGGAGAGTGGTAGGCACATTTCTTCTGTTCCTTCCTTTAGTATCCAAGGGGAGATTCCATCTTGGCCTATACCCTATGTCACATCCAACTCTAGTAAACACTTCCTTACTTTCCCGCTGATAATCTCAAACTCTTCCAGTGGTTCCTGGTTAGCAATTTCCGTCTCTTATCTCTGGAATTTATCCTTGCTCTAATGTGAAGACCTCCTGGAATTTATTATTCAGTTCCTCACACACTTCCTTGTCGTTTGTAGTAAATCCTTCTGCCCCTATCCTTATTTTCATAATCTGTTCCTTTACTGTTGTTTTTCTCCTGATGTGGCTATGCAGCAATTTAGGCTGAGTCTTTGCCTTGCTTGCGATGTCATTCTCGTACTGTCTTTCTGCCTCTCTTCTCATCCTGACATATTCATTCCTGGCATTCTGATATCTTCCTCTGCTCTCTAGTGTCTTGTTATTCCTTTAGTTTCTCCATGCCCTTTTATTTTGCTGCTTTGCTAACCTACATCTCTGATTAAACCATGGGTTTCTCATCTTCATTTCACTGTTTTCCTTTTGGACTGGGACAAACTTGTTTGCTGCGTCCTTGCACTTCTGCGTAATGTAGTCCATCATATCTTGGGCCGTCTTTCCCTTGAGTTTTGTTTCTCATGCTATATCTGTTAGGAATTTTCTTATCTCCCCATAGTTTCCATTTCGGTATGGTAACCTTTTGGTTTCAGTATCCCTACTCAAGTTCAACAACCCTTCTTCAATCAGATACTCAAGCCCCAGTACACTGTGGTCGCTCATTCCTTCTGGGGCCTCAAAACCGATTTCTCTTATGTCGGAGTCGTTCAGAGTGAAGACCAGTTCGAGTCTCGCTGGTACGTCATTTCCTCTCATCCTTGTGAGTTCTCTGTCATTCTGGGTTAAAACGTTTTTAGTCACTACCCCCAATAGTCTGGCTCTCCACGTATCCTCGCCTCCATGCGGTTCCTTGTTCTCCCACTCAATCCTTCCAGGATTGAAGTCCCCCATGATGAGAAGGTGGGATCTATTTCTACAGGCAGCAGAGGCTGCCCTCTCAATTATAGTGTTAACTGCCATGTTGTTGTTTTTGTACTCTTGACTTTGCCTTCTGTCATTTGGTGGAGGATTATATATTACTGCTACTACTATTTTTGGTCCTCCCATTGTTATGGTGCCTGTTATGGAGTCTCTGAACTCCTCACAGCCCGGGATAGACATCTCCTTAAAACTCCATTCCTTTCTCATGAG